>NC_056731.1:323224226-323436726 GCF_019279795.1 Protopterus annectens
CGGGCATTCAGACATGGTGAAAGCCACTGCAAATCCTATTCAGCAATTATGCATGGGTTCATAGGTTCATAGGTTTATACTAGGCTATCTGCCCTAAGGCATTTATAAGCCTAGCCCAAATTTTTGTGGCTTACGCCACCCCTTATATGAAAAAATACTGTGCCCATTAGTTTGTTGTGCCTCTGTCCAGCAGTGACACAGAGATGATTCCCGGGGTAAACCTACGATCTCCCATCCACAGGTCTAGATTTCTCTTGAACAGAGTCAGCGAGGTGCTCTGCCTCACATGGACCGGGATTTTATTCCACAGCATAGGGAGTCTCTGAGTGATAAATCTATCCCTCCAGCACGTCCTATTTATATCCGTGCTAAGGTTTAAGTCGCTTGCTCTAGTGGTTTTGGTGGATTTGGATTTTTGAGGTGGAGCATGTCCATTAATTCCGGGTTGGACATGGCCTTGTATGTCAGGCACATGTCACCTCTGAGCAGACAGTATGCGACTGAATAGAGCTGGAGTTTCTTCAATCTGGCAGCATATGACAGATTTTGGAGTCCCTTTATCCTTTTGGTGAGGAACTTTTGGGGTCTCTCCAATTGCTGCAGATGTCGGGTGAGATACATCCCGAATGGGGCATTGTACTCGATCATTGGTCTGATAAGTGAAGAGTACAGGGGAACAATGACCTCACTAGATCTGGATGTGAATCCCTTCATGATCAGGTGGGCAATGTAGAAGGTCTTTCTAACCACTTTAGCAATGTGAGTGTCAAAAGAAAGGCCACTGTCAACCTGGGTCCCCAGGTCCCTGATAACCTCTTCTGTGCTTAGTGGATTGCCACCTGTATGGTAGCTTGGGGTTACCTTGTTTTTCCCGAAGGGTATGACTATACATTTTTGGCGTTTAACTTCAGGCCATGGCTCTGGCACCAGCTATCTGTTTCCGTGAGTCCCTTCTGAAGGATATCCGTGTCCGATGCACTTTCCACTATGGCCCAGTTTGCAGTCGTCTGCAAACTTTGTCAGCCAAAGTCCTCCCATGCTGGCCTGTACTTCTGAGAAGTAGATGCCAAACAATAGGGGCCAAGGACCGAGCCCTGTGGGACACCACTTGTGACCGGCTTGGAGTCTGACACAGCGCCAGCAACTCTAACCCTGTGGGTTCTGTCCTTAAGCCAGTTTGCAACCCATCTTGTGACATATGGGTTTACATTTAAGCTGGTAAGTTTTTCTACAATACCCGAGTGGGGTATTGTGTCGAAGCCTTTGCAAGGTCAAGGTAGGCTGTATGGACTGCCTTTCCTCATCAATGGCCTTGGTGACTGTTTCGAAGAAGTCGACCAAGTTCAAAAGGCATGATCTTCCCTTGACAAAGCCAAACTGGGTCGGGTCCAATGTCTGCAAGTCCCCTATATCTTTGTTTATGAGCTCCATTATGATCCTCTCCATAGCTTTGCAGACTAGACTTGTTAAGCTTATGGGGCGGTAATTACCAGGGTCCGTGAGGCGCCTTTGTGGAGTGGGACCACAGTTGCCGTCGCCACTCCTTGGGCATGTATCCTGTGGTAAGGCTGAGATTAAACAGCTGCCTTATGTGCGGGGTTAATTCCTCGTTTAGCTCATGTAGCACACAGCCGGGGACACCATCTGGTCCCATTGATGCTGTGTTTTTAGCTTTAGAGAGAGCAGCTTTCACCTGCGCATTTGAGATGTCCGGGAGGCTACACTCGGCTGGGATAGTTATCTCTCCTTTAGGGGGGGGTGAAGTTTGCACTGAACCTGTCTGCCAGTATGTTGGCAATGTCTGTGGGTTCAGTGATTTTTGTATCATTTTGGACTAATTCTGAGCATATCTGGGAGTTTCCACCCAGGTTCCTAACATAGCTGAAAAAGGCCTTATGATTGTCCTTTGAATCCATGGCAATTTTTCTCTCAAAATTGGCCTTAGTTGATTTTATGAGTGCTCGTAATTTTTTACTAATAATGATCAGGGATGACTTCCCTTTTATGGATTTTGTTCTATCATGTAATAGCTTTCTCCTCTTATTGTAAAGTTTGTTAATGGCTGGGGTCCACCAGACTGGACGTTTGCCCTTTGTGGAAAGAGTCTTGGTTTTATTTGGGATTGCCTGATCCATGCAGTCCTGGAGGTGTTCATAGAAGGCATTTGTAAGGGCTTCCGCAGCTTGGGTTGTGGTTTCCTCTGGCTCAGGGGCCTTGAAGGATACCACACCAGTCTTGAGTAGTGTGAAGTTTGCTTTAGAGAAGTTCTTCACTATGGTCTTTTTGTTTGGGGTGGGGCGGGATGTGGATTTCCAGTGAGATTAGTTTATGATCAGATCTCACCAATGAGGGATATACTTCGTGTGGAGCATTTTGTCCCCATGTTTGTGACAATGAGATCTAGTATATTTTCTCCTCTCGTGGGAACAGTGACTAGCTGTTCCATGGCATTTGAATTTATGAACTCCAGGAACCGTTGGGCTAGAAAGTTAGGGCTTGAGTAATGTTCCCAGTCTATATTCGGGTAGTTGAAGTCACCCAATATGATGGTGTTTGGAGATACATTTATACCCTCCAGTGTCTTCAGGAAGGCTGTGTGGGGTTCCTGAGTTTGAGAGGGTGGCCTGTAGCATGCTACAATTTGTAGAGCAGTTTTGCCTATGGTTAGTTGCACCTGAATGGTTTCGAAGCTTGCGTTGCCACCAACCTGGAGGTGTGGGTATCCTTTATGAATATGGATACACCCTCCTTTTGTGGTGTGGTTCGGGTTTTGGGGCCAGAACGCATGATATGAGGTAAAACCTAATAGTGCCGGGGTACTCTCAGGAGCCTTGAACCAGGTTTCAGTTACAGCACAGACATCGATGTTCTCCATACTGAGAAGGGCCTCGAGTGCGTGCATTTTGAGATTTAGACTTCTGGCATTGAGCAGCATTACCCTCAGTTTCTTCCCATTTTTGTTTTCTAGGGTGGTAGGTTTAGAATTTGAGCCTTGCCTAAAAAAGGCACTATGGGGGTGGCAAGAGCCTTAGCCAATATCCGGAATCCCAGGGGTGACAGGTGCAAGCCGTCCCTTGCAAAGCAGCGTGGCTTGTCAAGCATGTCATCCCAGGCAGACAGACACTGGATCCCCTTTGAATGACACCAGACATTAAGCCAATTGTTAAAGCTGATCATCTTGTCTCTATATTGTGGCATCATTCTTGGTGAAGGAAGGATACTGCTCAGGGTTAATATTGTTAAGATGCAGTGATGTGTTTTATTTATCTGTGTCAATCAAATGACCAGCAGTGGTGCAGCAGTTAATGCTGTCGCCTCACAGCAAGAGGTTCCCTGGTTCAATTCTCAGCTGGGGTGCCTTCTGTGTGGAGTTTGCATGTTCTCCCTGCATTCACGTGGGTTTCCTCTGGGTACTCCGGTTTCCTCCCACATTCTAAAGACATGCTTCTGGAGCATTTCTCCCCGGGCCTCCGCTGAAAACAGGATCTGTGGAACCTAGTCGGACTTTCCCGGTCAATAAAATAAAATAAATAAAAATAAACAAAATGATGAAGTATTTTATAAAATAAAACATGGTATGATGGTAGCTATGGGCTAAACTTCTACGTCTTATTCTTCCGTATTGATCCTTCTCATCACTGTTTATTATTGTTGTCATGTTTCTTGTTTTTTTTGTTTTTTTTTAATTAAAAAATTTGTTTTGTGATGTGGACTTATCATAATACTTGCAAGTAGTTACACATATTCCCTGGAATTCAGAAACGTGCCTTCTGTGATCATGCAAAGGTCAGATCGTGAGATGTCAGGAGGTAAGATGTGGCCTGGAGATAATTATCAATTAACTAGCAGGAATCTGCAGTTACTAATTAAGAAACCTGCTCATGGAAATGTCAGGGTCAGAAGAGAGAAAGTGATTTCCATGATTGCAGCTAGGGATCTCACAAACACCAGTAGTAGTAAGCACATAGCACACACATACCTACTAGTATGCAAATACACTGCTTTATGATCCTACGAGAATATCTGGAAGCCACAGCAAATGGCTCCCAGCAATGTTTCTATACAGCCTTACTGACTGAAATGAGAAGGAAATGGGAGTCTAATAAAGTCAGAAAAGAGGAAGAGCAATCAGAGGAACATAAGCAAGGACCCTGCGAAGGAAAAAGAGGGAGTGTGGGGAGAAAGTGTATAATTCTTTTGTGGAATAAGTACATATTTAAGTAGACAACCCCTCCCCCCTGAAACTGCCACTCTTCTAAATTCATACTTCATTCAATCTATTCACAAACTCGCCCACAATGGTCAGAACAATAAATGCACACCCTCCACTTCACATTTCACCAATACTCCCTCTTTCACACTTGACTCCATCCCAACATCTTACATCAAATCTCTCCTGCTTAAACTGAACCCATGCTCCCCATCTTCTGGGAACCTCCCCCCCTTTCTTAAACTAGCCGCTCACTCAATAGCCTTTCCCATCTCTATCCTGATCAATAGATCTATTCAAGAATCCACCATCCAAGATATATGGACATCATTCTTTATCAAGCCATTACACAAGGGAGGCAACAGCAATGAACAATCCAGCTACAGAGCTATTGCTATACTCACTCCGCTTTCTAAACTCCTTGAAAAATCCATTCACAGACAGCTATTCATTACCTTCTAGATGGAAACCTCCTAACCTCTATGCAGCATGGCTTCAGAACCCATCATAGTACATGTACTGCCCTACTGTCCTTTACTCAAACCATTGCCGAAGCCATGGACAAAAGTTTACTGGTTACTTGCCTCTTTCTTGACCTTTCTAAAGCATTCGATACAGTATCACACTCCATACTTCTCAATAAACTATCACAACTCAACTTATCTCCCTCTACTATTAAATGGTTCACTAGCTATCTCACTAATAGACAACAATCAGTAAGATGGCAGGCCACTTGCTCCTCTTACTTACCTCATATTTTTAACACACACATATTGCAAGTGTCCTATCTCATTTGCATTTCTTTCTCTTTTTGTTGATTAAAAGCAACAAAAAAAAAAATCTAAATTTGTACTGCATGTTATGCACATTATTGTAATGTTTATGTAAACTTCATTCTCAGGTCTTTTGTAAATTTCTAATGCTCTCATGTAAAGCACATTATTGAAATGTTTGCATAAAACTTCATTGTCAGATGTTTTTCTTTTTTGTAACGTTGTAATAACTGTCTGGAGCTTTTCTCTTTGTGTCTCCACTGAAAACAGGCCACTGTCTCAGTTAGACTAACCCAGTTAACAAATAACAAATAAATAAATAAATAAAATAATATTTTTAAGAAGGGTAGATAGGGAAGGATATAAAGGGAAGACAGTGGATGGAAAGAGGTTAGAGGTATGGAAGCAGGGGCACAAAAGCAAACATAAAATTTAGAAAAGCCCAACATTGAGATACTGACCCAAAGCGGCTTGACCACTGATACATTGACATACAGACAGAGATAGAACAAGTGGTGATAGGGGGCACAAAACAACCAGAAGTGGAAGTAGGTGACACACAAGGTACACGAACACCTGGATGTGGGACAGAATGAGGATCCTGCTCCGGACACAACACTTCCCAGACTTAGGAAGCGGTCAGTCACCAATGTGACTACCACACCCCTATCTCAAATGTTGGTAATGGCAAGGCCACGGAGTGGTGTAAGTCTATAAGTCACATGGGAATCCTCTCAAGGTGGCTAGTGCAGGTTTCAAGTCAGTGGACCACCAGTTCCCCCACCACATCTGCCAACTCCCACCATCTAACAAATTGTTACCGTCTGGCAGTGTCATGTCACTAGAGGGAATAAAGTACTTCTTCCCAGTGAATGACAGCCAGAAGCCACTGGGGATGCCCCCAGGTCACCTCCTGCTGCATGATCCCCATCACCAAATAAAGAAGCATGCCTAAAGGTAGATGGTGTACTCATGGGAAAGGACAGGGCTGGCGGAATGGTAATGACTAGTGCTGCACCACTGACATAAACTGTAGGAAATGTTAAAAGAAATAAAACAGCAAACAAGAAAGAAAAGAGATACAAAAAGTGCATTAGTACAATGAGAGTTTCTAATGAGTGGTCATAAAGGTGCTTACTGGTATACTGTACAGCCATTAGGTGTGGCACTGTGCCAGGTCTGATAGCCCTAGCTTGGGATATAAACTCAATTGTCACTAGCAAATCATGTGCATGCATGTGTGCAGCCTCACTGTATCCATGACTAAGGTTAGATGGGGAGGGTTGGAGGCTACAATGGTAGGATGTGTTTGGTTGTGGAAATGTGGACATGCTGTAAAGAACAAAGTAAATTTTATGTGGATTTCAACAGCAGTACCATTTATGCAACTCATCATGCCTGTGATGGTATTGTGCTATACCAGGCAAAGAAGCAACCATTGCCATTATGGAATCAATCATTGCCATTGTAGACAGCTATCAACAGGTGCTTGGCAAACATCATAATTTACTTTTCTATACAGCAAGATATGTATAACACAAATGACCATGATATATGCCATGTTATAGGGTGATGCATGGGCAATATGTTGCCAAGTACCCACCAGTTCCCATCAAGAACCTACCCCTAGCGTCCTACAAACATCACCACAATTCTACTGCCTCCCCAACACCTCTCTGGCCCATATTATCCAGTCTGGGCCAATCTACACAACATAGGGATGTAGTAACCTTCCTGCATGTCGGGAACTGTGGGGCACTGGGTATAATGTCCAGGCAGATAGAGACAGTCATCTCTCTAAAGACAATCAATGTGTGTATTCCATGAACATGTAGATTATAGCATCATATACCTACATGGTTTGTCCTACCATACAAAAGACTGTGACAGAGCTGTGTCATTCATACAGGCCATAATACAGGGTACTGTTATACTGCTCTGATATTGCTAACTAATCAATAACATGGCAGTAAATTATACTCACCACCTTGGCCTGAGAGGTGCCATGGTGGTGCGGCCGATAGCATTGTCACTTCACAGAAAGAGGTTCCCTGGTTTGGTTCAAACCAGGGTTGCCTTCGGTGTGAATGTGCATGCATGTGTATGACACAAAAGATCATCTGTGACAGGGCTAGCCACGTGACAGTCTGAGCACTGACTCTAGATAATGGTCACTGCAAAAATGGGGAAAAGGGGACATATAGATGGATAGGTGAATGGATGGATGGATGTATGGATGGATGGATGGATGGATGGGTGGATGGAAGGATGAATGGATGTGCCAGGAGAGACATTCCATTCTCCTGTGGTAAAGGAGCACATTGGCTGATATTTCCTCCTGAACTATAAAACAAGAACAGCAAATGCACCACACATCAATTAAATGTTGTCAGTGCAAACACCCTAGAACAACTACTTGGTTGCAAATATACTGGATCTGGTACTCACAAATATGAGGAAATGTTGCACACACCCCCAATATAATGTCCTCACTAGTCAGACCAGATCACAAAGCAGTTACCTTTGAATAAATAAAAAGGTTGAACTCCCAGAAAACCCCAGAACCTTTAAGAACTTTTTCAAGGCTAAGTACCTGCTATTAAGCATTGGCATAGCTAAATTCCAACCCAGTACTAGCATGTAAATAACTGCATAGAAACAGCAGTACCAAAGTGAAATAAACTTAGGACAAATTCCAAAAACAAGATCTCATGGTGGACCTCCAGTATAAATAGGTTGTACAACAAAAGAAAGAAAATCCTGTCCAAAAATAGGAACGGTTATGCCCAAAAGACAAAAAAACTCCCTCATCAGTCTCAACAAGCAGCTTGGGGAAATAACCAAGTCCACCAAAGCCAATTTCAAGGCAAAAATAGCTTCCCAGACTAAGGATAAATAGAAGGCATTTTTCAGTTATTTACACAACCTTAAAGGGAAGACCCAACAGTGCACTGAAGTAATAGTAAATGGAACTTCCTATACCACACTGGGGGATATAGCAAATTTGATGACCAATACATTTTAGCTCCAATTTCACCCCCTATCACCCCTAGGTCTCCCAGGAAATACCCTCTACCATTTCTCCCAAAGCTGTCACTATAGAACAGGTCCTCACTGCAATCTCCAGAGCTAAAAACACTGCATTAATTGGTCCTGATGATATCCAAGGATGCCTCCTAAATAGCTTAAAACATGACCCGTCAGGAACAATAGAATCTTTATTCAACCCCAGCCTCCATACAGCATTCATTCCTAGGGAATGGAAGACTACAACGGTCATCCCTTTACACAAAGATGGACCATCAACAGACCCAGGGAACTACAAACCCATAAGTTTGACTAGCCTTATATGCAAGGCCATGGAAAGAATTACCATGGACCTGATAAATGAAGAAATAGGAAATCTTCAAACACTGGTCCCATCCCAGTTCAGTTTCATCAAGGGCAGGTCATGCTACCAAACTTGATGGACTTCTTTGAGAAGGTCACTAAAGCCATTGACAAGGGCAAAATGGTAAATACTGCCTACCTTGACCTGGCAAATGCATTTAACACAATATCTCACTCAGGTATCATAGACTAACTAACAAAATGAGGCAAATATCCTTATGTCACCCGATGGATAGCCAAATGGCTCACAGATAAGACAGATGAAGTTAGGGTGGGGGAATCCACCTCCACCAACAGACCTGTTATTAATGGTGTCCCACAGGGCTTCATACTGGGACCTTTCCTGTACAGAATATACTTCCTTGAAGTGAAGGCAAATGTAGAGGACCTTTGGCTGACCAAATTTGCTGATGACTACAAGTTGGGTACAATCATTCAACCCCCAAAAGATGTAAATATCCTCCAGGAGGGTCTGACAGAGACAAATACCTAGTGCCAGAACTATGGCCTAAAACTCAATGCAAAAATGCATAATTATACCCTTTGGGAAGACAATCACCCCTGCAAATTACAATATTGATAACATTCTCCTTAGACTAGACCCAGTGGTCAGGGACTTGGGAACTCAGGTTGACAGTAACTTGAACTCTGATCAGCATGTGTCCATGGTAGTGAGAAAATCCTTCTACATGGCATAACTTATAAGTAAAGGCATGGCATCCAGATCTAAGGAGATCATAGTCCCACTATAGCCCTCATTGTGCCCTTCGGCATTTACCTGACCAAGCATTTGCAACAGCTGGAGCAGCCACAGAAGTCCCTCACTAAAAGAATACAGGGTGTAAATAATACATGCTATAAGGACTGCCGCAAAGCCCTATCCTTGTACTTGGTTTCCTACAGACAACTGAGGGCTAATTTATGCCTAACCTTCAAGGCAGTCTTCAGTCCAGCCCTGATGGATCTGCTACACATTCACAAAACAAAAATCAGTAGAATAACCCGATCTAAGGATCTAAACCTCATCTGTGACATAAAGAAAACATGTTGGAGGGACAGGTATATGTCTCAGACGTTACTCCTTCTCTGGAACACACTCCCATTCTGTGAAGCAGAGCACTTCCCTAAGTCTATTCAAATGCAAATTGGACCAATGGATGGGAAACAGCAAATTCATCCCTGGCTTCTCGCCTGTGGCCCCAGATGCCCAAAGGTGCAGGAATATATCAAAACTGTTCTAGTCTGAGGCCATTTTAATTGGGAAGATTGGGGAATGAATGGCTAAGTTTAAAAAGGCTCTAGGGCAATTAACCTAGTAACTTCCTATGATCTGTCAAGAACCTATTTAGCTATATAAGAAATAACACAACAGTGATCAGCCCTTTGAATATTTACAATACATCTCAGAGTTCTCTATCTGACCTCTTCTTCCCATTAGCTCAGAAAGTCATGATAGTCTGCCTCACCCCAATCACTAAAGTGGTGTTGACTGCTCACCTGAGTGGTTCATGCCAGTGGTAGCAATCACCACCCTGGTAAAATTGTGCCAGATATCCACTTTATTGTGGAAACTCTCATAAGATTTTCCAGTCAGGGACTGCCGGTGGTCCCTCCTCAGAAAGTGCAAAAAGATCTACCTCTTTTTTAGGGTACCACATAGGTGTTCTGCCATCATCAGTGTCCTTTGAATCCTTGGGCATTCACCAGATCACAAGCCAGAGATATATGGTAGCTCTCTTGTGATCACATATGTTACTGCTGTTGGCACTGATATGTTTCTTTGGGCAATAAGGTAGAATGCAACCAGTCAGTGGTGTTAGGGTTTGTGCAATGGCATGCAAATAGTGTACACCATCACAGTGCATACACATTTGTTAATATTTTTGCTCTTCAACACCTCTACAGGCCAGAGTACTGTAATAGATTTCCCCATGTCCCTGCCAGGTCACTGACCCCCCCCCCCCCCCCATGCATGCTCACTGCACTTTACAGTATTCAGGTGAGTTCACCATATTTAAGAGTATAGGACCCTTTTTACCTATGTTGATGCTTTAAAAAGGAAAGCAGTTTAAGTAATTAAGTGTTTTGATAGGTTTTTAATAGTTTATAAGGGAAATGAGGTGTTCAGAAGTTATCTGATGAAGTTCTGTAATTTGAAATTAAGAAATGAAAGTGCTTATCATTCATACGCTATGTTTGTGCTGTCTTTTCCAGTTATGAGAACCCATTTTTTGTTTCTTTTTGTGTTTGACACTATGCAGGTATCATAGTCTAAGACTTTAGCCAAGGACTGTTTATGTCACACTAAGTGGTCACATCTCAGTGTTAGAAAATGGTCTGTTTGCTATAAAATGGTGTGGTTTTCAACATCCCGGGTTTCAGATATGCATAGTTGTAATCCATAAAGAACGGCACTGTGTCTGTATGCAAACATGGTCAACAGAGGTTATTCACACTGACTAAGGAAATGCACATGCATTTAAATAAACACACCTACTTAAGACAAAAGCATAAAGTACGTGAACATAAACATTACACAGGGACTTATTATATGGGTAAGGTGCTGAAGACATTGGCGTACTACTACGATTCATAGTGGTAAACATAAAAGGGCCCCATCTGCTTGCAAAATGAGTAAAGTGCCCAGAACTTATGTGAATAAATTTAACAGCACCATATTACCTTGGGATTACCAGAGTAAAGATAAAAATTACTTAGGAAACCGCAGACTTTATAAAGCAACTAAAAATAATAGAAATATTAGACATTATTATGAAACACTTCAAACTGAAGTAAAATTATTGAGTTCATTTCAAGAAATGTTTGTTTTACTCATATGATGGGCATATTCCAATGGCACTGGTAAATAAGGTGTAATTTGTAAATGGAAAAACATCACAGCAGTAGTACAGATGATTCATGATCATTGAGAAAAATGTTCTTTGGTGTCTTTTAGTGATTGCACATACATGGTAGAAATGCAATGATTTAGTTGTGAAGTACTGAAGTGGCAAGGATGTTTTGCTGGCACAACGTACGTGTCTTTACTGAGAGATTTATGAGTGCTACTGCTGAATGGAAAATAGCAGTTTTATGAATACAAGAAAGTGGTAGGGGCTAAGTGAAGGAGGGATCTGTTAAACCACTTTTCTTACTATTGTCAATGTATTCATGGTAGTGCAAATATTAGTTCAGCACAACTTTACTTGGCTAGACTCTGCATGTCATGTTGTTTGACTGATAATTATATGAAAATCATGTGTGTATGGTTGTGGCATTTTATGTACATTGATGACACAGAACAAGGGATCAAAATGGAGGAATGACAACTTAAATCATTTTTACAGGGTCAGCAATGGAAACAGCTAAGCTAACAGCAAGTTTGTAGATTGCAAAGTAGATATAATAGGTGCAGCTACTGATTTTACAAGTAATGTGTGGATGGCTTGAAAGATTTGACTATGAATTACAAGAAGGCGAGAGAATGCTTTATTAGAATATGACACTTTACATCGTTTCTCATTTACATCTCTTTATGAGTTAATTTTCTTATGCTGATTCGTAGCTATTGCATGTTAACTCAAGTGGCATCTATGAAATGTGACTTAGTTGTGCTCATTTGCTGACAGCACCGGTGGCAATAATGCGTATGTGCAATGCCTATGAATACCCCCTTAACTTCTCAGCTGTTGGACTAATGCTGTGGTGTCGTGTATGAGAGGGCTACCTCTGTGAAGGCTGTAGTACTCTGTGTGAGTACTATAAGTATTACATGTCTGCAAACTGTATACCACAGGAAGTGTCTTGTTAACAGCTCACATCCTTAATCCTCTTCATCCACTGAAAACTGATATTATGCATCACACAAACTATATCACTACATATTCCATTTATTATTTTTGCTGTTTTTTAATTAGTTTACATTTTCCCATTCATAGCAGTGGAATGCAGTAACTGCATAAGATATCCATAGAACAGGTTTTATATAAATTAGATAACTTTTAATCAGTGAGTTTCGATGAATGGTTTTCTACCTTAGTTCTGAGGTAAGTTTAATCTTTTTATTATTATTATTATTATTAGTATTATTATTTTTACACTATTGGGTAAGTTTGTTACAATTCTAAAAGCACGGCCGTGGTCATATTGAGATATGCTAGTTTTATAATTTAGTTATAGTTTAGACAGCTTGTTATTATTAGGTGTAGATATTTTGAATGAGGCCAGGTTTAGCAGTTGCTGTTTGACTAGTTGCTACTGACTTTCTTTTCTCTCTCTCTCTTTTAATCACTTAAACTTTTTCTGCTAATGCTGTAAAAGTTCATTACTAGATGCTTGATTTACATAGTGTCTGTTCGGAGTGAAGATTAAATATTTCTGAATGTGAAAACTGCTAACCTGTGTTTTTTGGGGTTCACACAGGCTCATTGTTCAGTGGAAAGAGCTGCACTTATTGGTGGAGTCAACATGAAAAAGATCCCTACAAATGAGAAGTTTTCGGTCTGTGGGAAAGCACTCAGAAAAGCTATAGAGGAAGACAAAACTAAAGGTCTTATTCCATTTTTTGTGAGTATTCTCCATTTTCATACTACAGATTACAAGTGTGGCTTCAAACTAAAGCACCTAGGTGCTCAAATAGAAGTTAATGTACAAAACCTTGCTTAGGTAGCCTTCTGACTTCTCATTATACATTACACCTGGAATGTTACCTCTAGCAATGTGCAAAATGGCAAACACAAATAATTTTTTACTAAAATGTCAACTTCAAACTAGATTTTCTAGGCCAGTCTGCTAAAAAATGTATCTGGAATACACTATACTTGCAAAAGTAAAAACATCAAGTGGTTTTCAGTGTGATAATTTAAAATAATGTTTACCTAGGACTTGCAACAACAATCAATGTTGTGCACATCTTAGGGAAAACTGGACATAAATATCTATGTAAAACTAACAAAAGGTACAGAAAACAGTATCATTATGAAATAAATGCCAGGCATTCCTAGAACTTTGATTCTGAAATGTAACAAGGTGGTTTGGCAGTTGGAGGGATGGGTAAGATTCCACCTGTTTATTTTCTTCTTTGCTAAATACAATATGTTAAATAGAACTGATTCACGTACTGACCCATAAGATTTTCCATTCATAACCCACCTGTCCTTGGGTATAAACATAACATTCCTTAATTAACACTTCCTGAGAGTTTATTATCCACCTCACTGCTCTTTGTTCCACCCTATATCACATTAGCCTTTTAATTATCATTTTATGCAGTATCAAAATGAAAGTACTGAAAGTGTAAAAAGAATACATCCTTTGAGTTTCCTGCATTTGCTTTTAGGGATACCAGATACCAAGTTGTAAAACTGTATCAGGTTAGTCCTGTATGTCCTATATGAATCCCTATACCAAGACAAATGTCCTGTTATATGTCTGGCTGTTGACAGCACTAAGACAGCAGATATGAGTGTGGTACTCTGGGATGTGCACAATAAGACATCTAATAACACTTATTACATTATGACATAATAGTTAACATTGACCTCACAGTGCATGATTTCATAGTTTGATTCTCATTTAGAATGTCTTCAGTCTAGAATACACATGTCATCCAAGTGTCATTATGGGCTTTCCTAGGGTGCTCAGGTTTCTCTCCATATCTTGAAGGCATGCTATAGGTTGGCTGGCAATCCAGCAAACTGTAGGCATGTATGACATGTGCGAGTACATGTATGCAGCCTGTCATAGATTAGCATCTTATCCAGAATGTGGTTCACACAGTCTTGTGTCCACTGAATGCCAGGGTAGGCTCTGATAGTCCTGAATTCTTGAATTGGAAAATGTGGACAATAAGAGAATGAATGATTTGCTTCCATTCACTTATTGCAACTTCCCACCTATTCGGTATCTTACAGAATTCGTAAAGGAGATTTATGCCTTGCCTTCTGTGCGATTTAGAGACCCATCGGTCCTGGATCTTTTTTATCTCCATAAGTCAAACAGTGCCACAAATATCAAAATCAGGGAACTAAATCTTCATCACCAGGGAAATAAAACACAATGGAGAAATAGGTTCTGTTTTCCTACCACTGGAGTAGACTCCCACTGCAGATGAAGCCTTTGGATGGGAACTGGATGACTGGAAGGGCATGCACAAATTAATCCCAGGCTTAACTGGCCTAGCTCTCTTTGAAAAAGGAAGTACAGCCTATGCGAGTGTACTGGCAAGATGCAAATGGTCACAATAGTCAGTTGCCTTGTACTTAATATTATCCTATGATCTAGCCATCAGCCACTAAGAAATGGCATTAGTTGGTTATTTAACATAACCTCAATCCCTTTCCTAAATTCTCATTGTATTACTTCCAAACATTTTAACTCCCAAAACACTGCAGCAAACTTTTACTCTAAGATATTTGATCCTTATATCTCTTTGTACTTTGCTTTAAATGACCACCCCCATTGCCCCATCCTTGTAGCACCAGCTACCTACCCCTCTTTCCTTTCCTTCCTCATTTCACCTTCGTATCCTAGTGTTCACTCCAAAAGTTCCTGATACTCTTCGTTTATTTATCTTCACCCATCTACCCTTCCATTCCCCACATCTGCTGACATTCAATCCTCCAACTATCTACACCTCTGCACATATTATGGCCAAATCCTCCTTCAAGCTGTCCTGTTCAAACAGGCTTCTCATAGCCAAGAACAACATTAACCCTTTTTGTACTCCCCCTTATCCATTCGCAGTAATTGTACCACCATCAATCAATGCACATACTTTGGTCTCCATTGTATACACTACACTTCTTCATGCTGAAGAAAAAAACAATATCACAATGTCTGCCCACTTATTGCCCAGAAGTTTATAGCTACAGACTCCTCAACTAGCTTTTTAAAGATAAAATGCTTATTAACACAGACCTACTGCTTACATAGGCAATATGTGCACCTTCAGAATTAAAACACAATGTTATAAATACCACCATTATGAATAGGAGTGTGTGCTGAATAACATTCATAGTTTTTTGTAACTTTTATACTTTTTGTGATACTTACATTTCTTTACAGGTATGTTAGAAAACAGCATCCTCATTATTTTAACATAACTTCCAGTTTGTTCCTCTGAAAAATGTGTTTGTATCTATAAAAAGGGACAGGTTTTCTCAAAAGTTGCAGTGAAAACTGCTGATTTGAGATGTTTATTCACTTTTAAAATCTCCATGTATGCTGAATTTGCAATTTATGACTGTTTATGTGGAATTTTATTGATGTAATTTTTTGAAAAGCAATGTGTTTTTCTGGCAATTAGTGAATCAGTCATGTAACTATTTTGAGTGTATAAATGTGTTTTGGTTGATGTAAATGGCAAGTGCATTGAAAAAGCCCATTGGGTGAAACCATAGTCTGTAATTGGTGTGCTCCAATAAGGAGTAGTGCAAGTGCATTTGTGCTGCCCTTTTCTTGTGGACACCATTTGTTATTTTGAGCAGTGCACCTGCTGTGTTTACTTCCTGCATGCAATTTGGTGGTTTGCTGTATTTATATCTACAGATATATATGTATGGGTCCCCAGGATTTTGTCACATGCCATTTGTTTAACAAATATCTTGGTGTGGGGGGTGGTTAATGTTGATGGTACACATAGCCAAGTAGTAGAAATGTTGGTGGTGTGCAATGTCAAGACAGGTAAAGTTGAATGATAATGTTTGCTCATGTGTATGTGACTTATAGTTAGGGTCGGGGATGAGTGAAGGATAGGTGTTGTATGTTTGTGTGTGAGTCTGTATATTTTAGGGTAAGGATCAGGATTAGTTTAGGGGATAGATATAGTGCTGTTTGTGTGTGTGAAGGTTTGTGTGTCCGAGTGCGTCTTGTATAGTGGCACCGTTATGGGAAGGTTATTATGAAAGTAAGGTGTAGGGTTAGAGTTGAGGAAAAGGGCACCATTAAGGTTAAAGTTAGTACCCATTACTAATGTGGTGCAGGGAGGTGGAGCATCCTGGGATGTTACTGAAGCCCATCTTTGCAGTGTTTTTTGCCTTGGAAAGAGCATTTAAGACCTGCTCTGTAGTAATGGCTGTGGTGGATTGTGGTATGCGGTATTTCCTTTGAACTAACAGGGGGGAGTGGGTGTCAGAGAACTTGTCAGCGAAAAGGTTGGCAATGGCCTCTGGTTCAGTGTGGGCGATTCCATTTGCAGTAAGTTCTGCACATTGTTGTATATTTCCCTTGAGGTTACAGACATACCTTAGAAAGCTTTGTGGTTGCCCTTTGCCTAAGAAGCTATTTTTTGCATCAGATTTATCCTTTGAAGTATTAAGTAACCCTCTTAGCTGCCTGTTTAAATTGGGATTGGCCAGGGGGCGTTTGGTATGTATGGCTTTCTTCCTCTTACTCTTCACCAAGATTTTTTTTTGTTGTTGTTGAATAGCCAATTGATAGTGTGATTCCACCAGGGTGGCTTATCTTTTGAGTTTGTCTTATTCTTAATATGACTAGGCATACCTTGGTCTATACAACTATCAATATGGCTATACAGAGATTTGTAAATATCTTGTGTATTTTATGGTGTTTACTGGAATTTAGCCAAGGTGTTGCTTAGTAGACAGAGGTTATCCTAGGAATAGTTCCTAATGGTTTTTGGTTTCTCTGGGTCCCTGGATTTCATTTTTATTTCAAGCAATATTACCTTATGGTCAGATCTGATGAGCAAAGACATTACATTGGGTGAGAAACATCACCCCCCCCCCCATGTTCATGAGTAGAAGGTCAAGGATGATGGTACCCCTGGTAGGAGAATTTACCACCTGTTCCAGGATGTTATTATTATTATACAGGGGGTAGTTGAGATCCCCCATGAATATCATATTCGGTAGAATGGTGACGGACTCTGGTACATTGAGACAAGCAGTATGGGTTACCTGGGAAATGGGGGGGGGGGCTATAGGTTGCAGGAATATAGTAGAAGACCCTGTTTATGGTGAGTTGCACATATATGAGTTCCAGTGGGTCACACACTATAACTAGCCTGGATGTGAGGCTGGCTTTAATATAGACTGAGACTCCTCCACCTTTAGTTCCCTCCTGTGCAGTACCTGGTCTACAGGTGTGAAAGGCATTATAACTTGCATTGCTGGGCTACTCTCAGTGTCTTTAAACCATGTCTCCATTACTGCACAGATGTCTACACTCTTCAGGGGAGAAGAAGGCTTGCAGGGACTGGAGTTTATTTTAAGACTTCTAGCACTGAGCAGTACCACCATCAGATATTCCTTCATAGGTTCAGTTAAGTTGGGAGTTTTATCAGTTTGTCATTTGAAAGCCTAGAGAGGAGTAAGTGCAGATCATTCCTGACAAGCAGCATAGTCTGTCAACCATGTGTTCCCAGGCCATCAGATATTGTACTCCCTTAGATTAATACTGGAAGCCAAGCCAATTGTTAAAATCAATCATTTTGTATTGGTAACATGGCACCATCCTTGGAGAAGGTAGCATACATCTCAACTGTTCAGATTTTTGCAGAATGTCTAGATTTCTGCCTCATATTTTTGGTTTGTTTTTTCATAAAATTGTGGTTTTCTGACAAATTACTGACAAATCCTTAGGGATTGAAATTAGAAAATATTGATACACATTTAAGTTTCACACTTCATACCCTTCAGAAAATTCACCCTGATCCAAAACCTGTTATTATATCAACTTTCTAAATTTGTAAGAGCAATATTTACAAAATGTCCCTATTTTTGGGCCTTTGTCCCAGTTTTATTTATGGCTTTGTTCAGATTTCTTGCTCTGAGAGGTTGAGAAGTATGGAAGGTAGTATGCTGCTCAGTGCTAGGCTCATACCTGCCTGAGACACATAATCAGCGAGTTCAATCATGTCTCACTTCATATAGTCAAGAGAGGTATGTCTCAGCTCATTAACACCCACATGGACTATGATAGAGTCATACTGTATACAGTTCAATGACCTGACTGCCTGTGTGACTTGAATCCTAGCCCTAGAAAGGCACCTAATCATGACTCTGTTCTTACTCAGTCTAGTGAGGGGTACATCAGTGTGTCTCATTATAGAATCACCAATGACCAGAAATGTGGCTGTGCGCTGATTTGCCTTCGGGGTTTAACAGTAGAGGCATTAGATACAGTGTTGCTATGAGTAGCTGTTCAATGCTGAGGACCCTTTTTTGATTGTGCTGTGTAAGAAGTATTAAATTAATACTTCAAAACTCATTGGTTATGCCCTTGCACTAACCCCGACTAGTGACCTCTCTATTACTTAGGTGCCTTACCTTCAACTACTTCTAACTTTTTTTTAACCACACCATTTCAGGAAGGGTCAATTGTGTAACTGCTGCTCAGTGTGTCTTAAACCTGAATGTAATGTTATGTATATATAAGTTTGAAAATAATGTTATGTTTTGTAAAGTGTTTTATAATAAGTTAGTACTATATGTGCAAAATGCTGGTATTGCTTATGACTGTTATCTGCTTGACACTAGCATTTACTAAATGTTCAATGTGTATTATTATGTTGGAGCTTTTCTCCCCGGGCCTCCACTGAATATGGACATGTATACAGTCGGACTATCCCGGTCAACAAATGTAAAATAAAAATAAAACTAAAATAATTTAATGTTTTAGGAAGATTACCTGTAAGTGCCTCAGCATAAGTAGTTTTATGTGAAGGGTCTTTTCCCTGTAAAGTAGGCATGGTGCAAGTGTCACCGACAACCTTTATAGTATTAGTTTTGGTTGCATGAGAGAGTTTTGCCTCCAGCATTAAAGTGTATTTACACCTCTTGCATATCTTGTTTTATTAAGAATAAGTGGGTTGTCAGTGTACATGAGGCAATTGCTACAATGCCTCAGAATTATCATCTCAACCAGAATGGCCACAGAGAGAGTCAGGAAGTGCACATTCATGGCTACTGATCTACTAGGGTGAGTGAAATTGTGAGTGAGGGAAATTTAAATATTGAACTAGGTCAATAAGACAAGCAACTTGATGAGCAATGCTCAGCTGTGCACAAATTGGATGCTCAAGTAGTTAAAAAAAATGTGTCTAGGCAGTAAGGGTATTTTAAGGTAAATGTACATTGTGAGAGATTGGTGTCTGTACAGATTACAAGGGGGAATTATACTGTGAGATATGGACAACTATACAGACCACTGCTGGAAGGTCAAAAAGTGTTGATATTCAACACAGAAACACTCAAACAATGCAGCTGTGACAAAAACAATGCAAAAAACAAGTGCCGAAACAGTGTATATTGCAATATTAGTCTAAGCTTGCTTTGTAGGTTATGAGCAAAGCATTGTACACCTATGGCACTTAAATAGCAAAAACAAAAAACACAAACAAGACCCTGTGGCCAAAGAAAAGCAATCATTCTTCTTTCCTTTACACAATTCCCCGGGCAAAAAATGACTCAGAGCCCCTTTACTCTCAAAAAAGGGGAACCAAGGCAGTTCCAACTAAAGACAGTAAAAAGGGTCAAAAAGTACAGATATTCAACACAGAAACACCCAATTAATATATGAAAAACAAGTGATAAAACAGTAGGTATGGTAATGTAAGCCTTAACTTTTGTAGAGTTTTGCAGAAACCAGCAACACCCATCTTCTCAAGCACTGTGGTTACCAAATGTCGCCAAACGCCTCAGGCACAGAGATTTGAATTTTTGAAGAAGTTAGCCCTCAAACCAATCAAATAAAGACACAATAAGGCTTACACCAGCAATTCCCAACTCAAAAGGGCATAGGCTATCCTCTCCTGCCACAAGAGTGTAGACCACAAACCTTCCTAATATAAAATAAATGGTTTGGAGTGTAAGATAACTAGTTTGGAGCCTAAGTGCTTAAATCAGAACTAAGAGGCTTAGTATAACAGTTACAATGTAATCAGGCTACTAACAAGCAATAATAAATGCAACAGATTAAATGCAACTGAACACTAAGAATGTGCATTAAAAAGCTAATTAAAGTAGGAATAAGCACAAAAACAGTAAAAGCAGCTGAATAAAGTGCAGTTTTTTAGTAAGTGGGAATCTAGGAAACAGAATATAATTCACATTTAAGAGACTAAGGAGGGGCCTTCCCAGTTGATTTCTCAGTGCTCAGTAGAATTGCTGGTGAGATCAGACTGGGAGAAGTGACCATAGTCTGATTTATAGTAGGACAGGGCAACTCAAAAGCCACAAATTTATAATGTTGCTTTTCAAGTCTGGGTTCCATCTTGTGGTTCAGGCAGTAATTTCATGTTATGGTTAAAGTTTATTTTTAGGTGTTTATTTTAAACTTCACTTGTTTTAGGTCTTTTTATGTGCATTATTGATTTGGATAGCCAGTTCTTCTGTACATGGTTTTGTGTGAAATTTCTTTCAGGTTTTGAGATTTTTTTTTTGTGATTTTTTTATGTGGATTCATTTTTTGTGCTTACCATTATACATACCCTGTAATGTGATTTGAATACTTATTAAATTCTGCAGAATTTTTTTTTTTGTGTTCAGTTTCCCTGGGGAAACAGAGATTGCAGTTATGATCTCTGTATGATTTTATATGACAATTTTATTTTTGTTGTGACTTATTTTGTTACATTGATGGTTACAAAAGTGTTTTAGTGATGTCACTATGGAATGCTTATGTTTACTTTTAATTGTTGCATGCAAGGATAGCTGTGAATTGTGTGCACTACATTCAGCCACTGGCGATGTGAGCTGAGTGCTGATAACTATTTGGTGTTACAGGCAGAGTTAAAATAAATGGCACTGTAACTCAGTTGTGTTATTATTATCTGCTGCTATGGATTGAAACGTTAGGATATCCATGGTAACAGAAAGTAAATACGGCAGAAACATATTGCCAATAAAATTTGGGGAATGAAAGTCACCTTTTGAGTTTATTACTTGTGTCGCTATATCCAGAATTCAAAGAGATGCACATCACACTGAGCAAGCCTTGCACTGCTTAGCAGCAATACACTGCAGTACAGCACATACTCAAGAATTTACAAATGGTGGCAATCTGGCTGAGCAGCTGGCAGTCCTCTAGTTGTCAAGTCATGACAAGGTTTAAAAGCCACAAGTCAATCAATGCAGGGAAAGCTGTAAGTGGTAAAACAAAAAGCAGCCATGTGCTAGCTATCATACATCTTGTGATACCCGAAGCCAGCTGACAGCACAAACTGGCACATTGTTCAGCAAGCTGGCAGAAACAGCCACATATTACTGACCTTCTGCACATTGCAAGTACGAGCTGTCTGATGCCAATCACCTAGACATGTATTCCATGAAAGGTGAGGAAAGTGTAGTACGTGAGAGTAGACAATTAAGGAATATAGAAGGCAGAGGTACACACAGAGTGGAAGCATAAAGGCAAAGCAGGTGGGGGAAAGTCAAGACATATTTTTGTGGGAATAGGTACCAATTATATATATATATATATATATATATATATATATATATATATATATATATATAAAGAATTATGGGAAGGGTGATAGGGAAATGAAGAAAGCTGGGAAACAGAAATCTGTGAGGGCATATAAACAAATGCAAAATAGTACTGATAAACAGAGATAGATATGCACAAACTAGGATGGGAGACATGGGCAAGATAGAAACAGACTGTGAACAAAAGATGATGGGGAGGAATAAACAACACAGAAGGGTGGATTGCGACACAACAGGAGGGAGTACATCTGGCTGGGGACGGGGTGGGGTATGGGCAGAGTGCTGATTTCAAACAAGACCACAAACATGTTAATCTGATTCAAAACATGGTGCAGGGTGGCCAGTGGCAGAGGCTCTACTGGTCTGATAACAATGGCCTATCAATCAAAGCTCATTGATAATGTTGTCCAGAAGAGGAATGTTGGCAGCTACCCAGCAGACTATCATACCATTAACAACCTACCACACATCCTGCTACACTGCTGGCTGGACTGCAGCAGGCACTTGAACTGGACTACCTGCCTGGATTTAGTCAGACCCCCCCCCCCACTAGGAAGGCAATCCCAACGCATGACCACCCTCCTGATACAACTACAACCACACAAGCAGCAGCTGGCTGCATTTGATGCACCTGTTGTTCCTTAACATCACAACCTACAGGAGGAAGACACTGTGGGAATGATAACACTACTGAGCATGTCCTACAGTTTGCACAAGCCATATCCACAACTTACTAGGTGAGTGGCACACTGACCACGCTCTGCTGCAAGTCACAGCTGACTCCTGAGGTGTCCAACTACTTTCTAGTGAGTAACTATACTGGCCACCTGGGAGTTAACTGGTAGTGATGTAACAAAGGCTTCTACTATAATTGGATAAAAGTAAATGCACTGAGGAATGGAATCACTGAACTGCATTCACAGCAAATATTGCCTTTTTTTGCAGAGGGCAAGCTCTCCACACATCCTGAACTTATATATACCAACTCCATGGTCACACCAACTCATAAAAGGGGAACATTCCCCAAAAAGGGAAACACTTCCAGCACAACTCTACAACCTTGATTTTCTTTGGGGAACTTCACTCATTGTCGGGTTGAACCTCATGCAATTGAAGCTCGAGCATTCAGTCTTCACCCATCACAAAGTTACCTCTATCAGAGAGACTGGTAGTAATACTTCTGGATAAAAACTTCTTTACTTACAACTGCTCGTATAACTTTTCATTGAACTTGCATGGAAAATGGAAGGAAAATAACAGCAACTTAGTAACAGTACAAATGGAGCTGTTTGGTGCAGCTAATTTCTACAGCTTCCTTAGTTTCCTTCCGGAGTAATAGCTGGTAGATCATAATAACCCACATTGTTTACTTCCTCAGTACATAACTTCAGTACTATGAGTGCATGTCCAGATGGTTCTGAAAAAAAATCAAAGAAGAATGTTTTTGAAACATAGCAATAATTAACAACAGCACAAACTCAGTGAAACACAGACTTCCTACTTTATTTGCATTAGAAATGTATATTGTTCTCATCCAGTAATAGAATCGGACAAACAATGATGTCATCTTCTTTTTAATTTGCATTTAATGTGCAGATTGCTTTCATCCAACAGCAGAATCAGACAAAAAGATGTTGCCCCCTTTTTATCATTTCCTTTTCATATGCCATGCAGACAGGAGCATTAAGCTAATCTAACCTTAGCTATAGAAACGATCCTAGCAACCCTTATTCCAATGTGCTTATGTGATTTCAATCATATCTGATTATCCGAACAGTTTGTTATCATTCAGAAAGGTGCAATAACTCCTTGCTGGGAAAAATGGGTCACAATTACATAAAATTGTTTGCACAGTGCTGTAGGCCTTATTTATGCAAACATAATCTGCTAAAGACACACACTTGTTAGTTTAACATACTATAGTTACACTTTTCATTAGCTAGCTCTGGAGATAAACAAGCATTTGTATAAATGCTGGTTTCCCTGTTTACAGGAACATTTATATAACAGTCCAAATGCAGGATATAGAGAATACATTGTAAGTAGAAATGTTTCCAAATACTGACATAATTGGGAGAGTGTGTGTGTGTGTGTGTGTGTGTGTGTGTGTGTGTGTGTGTGTGTGTGTGTGTGTGTGTGTGTGTGTGTGTGTGTGTGTGTGTGTGTGTGTGCATGTTTGTGTGTACCTGCGTGCTTTTGAGTGTGTGTGTGTGTGTGTGTGTGTGTGTGTGTGTGTGTGTGTGTGTGTGTGTGTGTGTGTGTGTTTGTGAGCATGTAAGCAAGTGTACACAGGCACTCGTGTGTTATTGGGAATGATATATTAGCTGACTCAAAACATAGTAAAAACGTGGAATGCTCTGTCTGGTAGAGGCCAAGTGCTTGATACCTAAGCCAGCTGCTATAGTTTGAAGGCTAAACTTCCTTCATCTAGTTTTCTGTGAATATCCAATTTATTTGAAATTAAATGGCTACAGTCATGTGCTTATTTGCATTGCAGCTATGCAGTTATTTAACTAGACACCTCAATTATAATTACATGGATTAATTACAGTTTTTTGAGAGTTATACAAAAGTCAACAGTCCTGGAAAAATTATAATCTAACAAGAAACAACACTATATCTATTTGCCTAACCATTAAACAATAAATCCTACCTACACTGCTTCCACTCATGATTTTTGGCACCTAGAGACATCTTTAAAGAGAATTCGAAATGGGTAATATCAAGTTCTGCTTTCCTAGCAGTCAAGAAAATGGCTATATAAGACCAATGTTTTATAAACCCACCTTCTTTTACACCTTCCTCTGCTGCCCCACCACATCTCACAAATCTTCCTGTATAATTTGTGATAATCATAGGTTCACATACCAGCACTATGACAAGAATGATGTAATACAAACAAAGGATTATTGGCTTCAACAACTAGTTTAGCTTTTGGTGTCATTCCAAGGCGGGGGGAGGTACAATATATGTGAGCCTGAGAGGAATCGGTAGACAGACCAAACTTATCCCCCCAAGACTTTTGTATATACTGGATAAAACCTTTTCCACCACCACCACCCCCAGTGCCTTTTTTAGACAATGTCAGTTTTCAAAAGTTTTCAACATAACAAAACAGAATCTGGATAGCATAAAGGTATTGCTGACCAATGCTTGGAACCTTAACAAAAAGCTCCACTCCATACAAGCACTCCTTACCCTGATGTATGCATCATCACAGAGACTTGGTACAAGACTATTGACAGCATTTTATCAGGGTTATGATGTCTTCCACACATTCAAGCCCACCCTATCAGATGAAGGTACTGAAGGCGGCAGTGTCTCTATATTCTTAAATAGCCAGTTCACTTCCAGACTCATTAGACAAGATAACAACCTGGAAATCCTCCACAACCAGCTTACTATTACCAGAACCCCTTATCACATCATAACTAACTATGGGACCCCCTCTATATGCCCCTCAGCCCATACCTCCTACCTAACCATTATGGAGTTGCTATGCATTAAGCAGAACACCATTCTCCTAGGATACTTCTACTATCCTTCCACCAGCTGGGTGACTTACTCATCCTCAAAAATATATGCCCAGAAATTTCTGGACTTCATCAAAACAAACTCTCTAGACCAGTTAATCATCACCTCAACAAAGGGTGATAAAATCATGAATTTGGTCCTGGCCAATGTGGAGTAGCTCTGCTCCCTACCAATTTTAACTTCATCCCTGGTGAAATTGGACTAAAGATCAGTCACATTCACAATACAATTGAAGAAGAAAGCATCCTGCAATACCTCAGAATTCAGAGATTGTGCCACGGCTGATCTTTTAAAACTGCGTCATGACCAGACTAAATTCAAAAGATCCTTCCATCTTGACAATGTCATTGCATTAGCAGAATCCTTTACCACCAAATTTTATGCACATGTAAATAGCTGCATAGAAGTAGCCTTTCCCCTCAGAAGGAAATATGATGCCAGATTTAAAAATAAATCCTAGTGATGGAACCCTAATATAAACTCTATTATAAAAACGCTCTCTAATAAAAGAAAAAAAATCATTGCATGCAAAACTAAAGTTAATGCTTATGATGCCAATAACTCTCGTACTAAAGTTAGCAAGGAAGTTTGGATCCTGAACAGATCAACCAAAGCCAGATATGAGATAAAAAATTACCACCCAGGTGAAGAATAACCACAAAGCCTTCTTTGTTAGAAATCTCACAATGAATATAAGTATGTGCTTGCCATAATGGACTTACCAACTAAATTTATGGAAGCAGTGTCATTACACAAAACTAATACTATGGCTATTGCCAGGGAACTGATACTGTTACTTCCCAGAGTGGGTATCCCTAAGGGAAAACTTAGTGATCAAAGCACTATATTATGTCAAGGGTAATGAGTGCTTTAAAAATCAAACAGTTGAAGGCTTCTGTCTACCATGCAAAGACCAGTGGGTTGCTAGAAAGATTTACTGTTTACTAAAATATTGAAATCCATGTTAAGGAAAGTGATTGATGCAAATGGATAAAACTGGGACCAGATATTACCGTATTTAGTGCTTGAAATCAGAAAAGTGCTACGAGCTACAACTGCTTTTACTCCATTTGAACCTCTGTTTGTCAGGCATCCACGAGGGCTGCTTAACATTGTTAAGGATCCTGGTAAGAAGAAAAGGCAAGTTTAAAAGCCTGTTAGAATTCTGTGTTAGCATGTAAGATATAACATGCACAAGCATTAAAAAAGAAAATGATGTAAACTAGAAATTATTACTTGCAGACAATCTAAAATGCTTTGGTTACTCTTACATATTTACATTATAATTTTATAGTGGTCATAACTGGAGAACCTTGAGTACCTGAAGCAGGCCACTGTTCCTGCCTTCACATTTGATCACAATGTAGGTAAGTAGGTAGCATCCTTTCCACAACTGTAGAAGTTATATGCATCCCCAATAAGAATATAAACAGAATTATCAATATAAACAGAATTATCAATATAAACATACTCAAAGACTTTTCCTCCTAATACCATTCAGTAAGTCACTAAATATAAAATGCACTTAAATACCAGCATATTGATTTTACGTTTCCTGCAATCCACATTTTCTGTACCGATGCAGGATAAATCCATGAAGTGCAATACAATTATTAAATCTTACATTACTTGCAAGTTCATATATTTTTTTTTTTGTAAGAAGGATATCAGATATGATTGTTGCCAGCCAGTAATTGGTTAAAGCTTAATTCTTCAAGATGGCTTAAGCCTTAATCAAATTATCAAAAAACAAGCTAAAAATGACCTTTCTGAAACTTAGAGAATAAGTTTGTATTGTTTGATCCTTGTCACCGCACGCCCTCGTATTAATATTCTAACCCTGAAGTTGCCATAAAAGAAGAAGGATTGTATATAGCAAATTTGCTGCAGATGAGTTTGCAGCAGAAAAATTCTGAACTAAACACAAATTTTAGATATATATAAGCAATAATGCCTAACAGAGGGTGTTACAGGGAATAATGGACCACTCGGGTGTTTTGATGGCCTAGAAGGTAGCTACTCCTGGATACTATAATTTTAAAATTAGTATGTAATCCCACTTTTGCATCTGCATTTCCACCATTCTGAGTACCTTTTTAATTTGTGTGATTCATGCTATGCTCAAGTGTTCTAACTAGCCAGCATCGTCCAAAATTAAAAACAAGTGCAGATATCTAAACCTACAGACATGTTTAAACTCCTGTCCTACCTAAAACTCCCTTCTAACCTCAGACATAATTATTATTAATTAAATTTACAAGAGCTGCTCAGAGTTTGGCCTCCTTAGCCAGAGATCTGTAGTCAATCTGAATGAAATTCAAGATATCCTGTGAATTCTACTAAAAATAAGTATTTTATAACCTTCTTTGCACTTTTAAACTGTTTGCAATTGTTTTGCTGCATACTTTAAACATTTTATTGTTTGTCACTGTGTTTTCTGCACTGCCTATTTACAGTACCTGAACAATTTATAGCATAGACTTGCTGAATCTAGACTGTTTGGCATTTTCTGAGCTCTAAAGCCAACCATCTTACATTATAACAGGGCCCTCTTGCACCCTTGTGGCAGAAGAGTATAGTCAAAAATCCATATTAGCTGGGGATTGTTGGAACAAGGCTCAGTCTTGGGTTTTCCTATTGGTTGGATTGTTTGAAAACTATTTTACTTAGCTGATATTTAAACACAGCGTTTATGCATAGCTGCTCACCATGCAATGGGGTCAGTACTGCCGGGTATAGATGTAAATGCTTAAAAAGTCAAATGTTCTCTAGATAACTGCTAGGAAACCCTCCTAATCTTCTCTGCTTCTTGGCGTGCAACTCAGTTGCAGACTGCTGCCCAGAGAGTAACCTAGCTGCACTTTTAGAGATCCCGGCACACATTTCTACCCCTAAACCTCCCATAGATTAGCTGATTTTACTAGTTCTACAACAGAACCTAGTCTATCTAGTCCACCCACCACCACTTATTACAAAATGCACCTGACATAATGGAAGGTCAGTTTCCCACCATTTCTCCAGCTAGCCTGATTGACATGGGCATCCTGAGGCAATGTAGTAATTGCCTAATGTATACAGACAATCTACCCCTCCTAAAACATGCAAATACAATATGTGAGAGATGTATCTATACTATGAATCTGGAATTAATGCTCTCTTTCTCTCTGTCTCTCTCTGCCTCTCTCACGTAACAACAAATCAAATACCAAGCAGGTTGTCAGTACCCACACTCCACCTCCCACACATACCAAGTGCACAACACAGAAACCCACATATGTGGAGGTACTCACTAGAAATATACCAAAAGAGCAAATACCTCCCAAGCGTAATCCTTCTGCACACAATACGGTCCCAGTGGCAGCCACTACACATAATAACACATACATCATTGTCTCACCAATAAGCCCAAAAGGCAAAACATATCTAAACCAAATGTCTTGGTCATAGGCGACTGCATAGTAAGACACACAGTTGCCATTCACTAGGCTGGACAAGGAGAAGGTCACGGTCATCTCCCTGTGTGGTGCTAGGATCCACCAAATCACTCATGCACTCAAGTCTCTCAACAACAAGTACTGTTATGACTCTGTCATAGTCCATGTTGAAGTGAATGATTTGAGACATACCTCACTGGACTATATGAAGAGAGACATGATGGAGCTTTCAGATTATGTGTCCCAGGCAGGTATGTCCCTAACCCTAAGCAGCATTCTTCCCTCACCCAGGATGATGCCACAATACAAACAAAAAATGATTGACCTCAACAACTGGCTTAGCTTCTGACGTCAATCCAGGGGGATCTAGTATCTGACAGCCTGGATTGATATGGTCGATAGACCACGCTGCTTTGCCAGAGATGGTCTTCACCTGTTGCCTCTATGCTTTAGGTTGCTGGCAAAGGTACTTGCCTCCCCATAGTGACTCTTTTAGGCAATATCATAAGAACAAAATTCCCGACGTATAAATATCCTCCAGAAACAAACTCAGGGTTATACTGCTTAATACTAGGAGTCTAAATCAGAAACTGCACTCATTTGAAGCATTTCTGACACTGGAAGAGGCTGATATCTGTGCAGTTACAGAAACATGGTTCAAGGCTTCAGAGATTACCCCAGACATGGAAGGCTACAATGCCTTCCACATGTTCAGCCCACACAATGAACATGAAAAAAACAAAGGAGAAGGTGTATCCATCTTCATTAAAGACATATACACCTCTAAACTGATTAAACAGTATGACTCCCTAGAGGTACTCCATGTCCAGCTAACTGTAGGAAGACCCCCCTCCATGTCATTGTTAGCTATATGTCCCCCACCATGAGCCATGAAAACCACACAGTCTGCCTGGACCTACTTGAGTCACTCTCAGTTCAACGAAATATCTGGTCATGGGTAACATTAACTATCCTTCCATTGATTGGGTAACATATATGAGCACAGATGCACTCGCCCAAAGGTTCCTGGATTTTGTTAACACAAATGCTCTGGAGCAGGTAGTCAGCACCCCCACAAGGGACTCTAACATCCTTGACATAGTGTTCTCCAACATGGGGGATCACTGCAACACCCCATGTGTGGGGCCCTCCCTTGTAAAGTTTGATCATAAATCAGTCTCGTTCGAAGTAACATGCACCTGATCCACCCTCAGGAGTAAAAAAGTTAAAAAATTTTTCCAAAGAAAACTAAACCCACTGAGTAATAGCATCAGCAGTTTCAGACCCCCTGCCACTATTGACAGCAATGATCCTTATACTGAGGTGTACACAAATGTTCTGTATAAACATCTATATAAACGTATAGATTCAGCCATACTGGAACAGATCAAACCAAGACCCTCTTGAAAAAATAAGCCACCCTGATAGACATCCAGCATAAATAGCTTATACAATAATAGAAAGAAACTGCTGTCAAAAAACAAGAGGGAATGGTTCCAGCAAAGGAAGTACTCCCTCCAAAGCATAAATAAGCAGATTAGACATCTTGTGAAATCCTCTGAAGCTAATGATGAAACTAAATTAGCATCTCTGGCTAGTGGAAATCACAAAGCATTCTTTAGCTATGTCCAAAATCTAAAAGGGATGGTCCAGCTTTGTGCCAAACTAGCTGTGGACAGTATCACTTATACTGAACCTGAAGACATTGCCAACTTGCTGGTAGACAGATTTGCCAAAAACTTCACCCCCTGTCCCCACCAATCATACCCCATAACATACCTGTCGCCAGTCCACTGTCTAGTATCTCCAGAGAGCAGGTCATAGTCGCACTCTCCAAGGGCAAAAATACAGCCTCTAAGGGACCAGACAACATCTCAGGTTGCCTATTAAGTGGTCTAAAACAGGGGTTAGCTGAACCACTGAGCATGGTCTTCAATCTCAGTCTAAGCATTGGCTTTGTCCCAGCTGAGTGGAAAACAGCAACCATAATCCCCCTGCACAAAGGAGGTCCCTCAACTGACCCCGGGAACTATAGACCCATAGGTTAACCAACCTTATCTGCAAGGCCATGGACAAAATCATAATGGATCTTATTACAAAGATATAGGTGATTTTCAAATTCTTGATGTGACCCAGTTTGGCTTCATTAAGGGCAGATCTTGCCTGCTAAACCTGATAGACTTCTTTGAGAATTTCACCAGAGCCCTAGATGAAGTCAAAACAGTTCACACTGTCTATCTTGACCTAGCCAAGTTCTTTGACACAATCCCTCACTCAGGAATTACTATATGGGTTACCAAATGGCACACAAACAGAACATATAAAATCAAAATTGAGGATGCCAACTACTAGCAGACCTGTTATCAGTGATGTTCCACTGGACTCTGAGCTTGGCCTCCTACTGTTTGGTATCTATTTTTCAGAAGTTCAGGTGAAAATAGATGGCCTATGGCTTACCAAGTTTGCTGATGACTGCAAACTGGGTGCATTCATCAAATCCCCCGAAGATGTCAACATACTGCAAAATGGGCTTACACAGATAAATGATTGGTGTCAAAGCCATGGACTTAAACTAAACACACAAAAATGCATTATCATGCCATTCAGCAAAGGAGGAAACCCCTGCTAATTACGACATTAATAATATCCCCCTAAGTTCAAATCCAGTAGTAAGATATTTAGGAATGCAAGTTTATAGCAGCCTTAGTTTTGATCATCAGGTGTACCCAGCAGTAAGGAAGGCATTCAATGTTGCACACCTCATAAGCAAGGGTATAGCATCCAAAGCTAAGGAGGTTACAACTCCGCTGTACTCAGTTCTCATCAGACCAATAATAGAGGACAATGCTCCCTTCTGTATGTAACTCACCAGACATATGCAGCAACTGGAGAGACCTGACAGGTTTCTCGCAAAGAAAATTCAGGGCCTACAACACATGACCTACATGGACAAACTGAAGTCCCTATCGCTTTACTCAGCATCATATAGACTGCTTAGAGGAGACTTGTGTCTGGCCTACAGAGCAGTCTCAGTCCCTACCTTGATGAAGCTGCTGCACATCCGCAAATCCAATGGTACAAGATTAACTCACTCTAGGTATCTTAACTTAGCCTGCAATATTAACAGGATATGCTGGAGAGACAAATATGTCTCCCAGAGGTTGCCACTCCTCTGGGGAAAACTCCCAGTTCATGTAAAACAGAGCTCCTCAATGAACCTATTTAATCGTAACCTGGACAAGTGGATGGTAAACCACAAATGTACGCCAGGGGTTTCACCTATGTCCCTCTTAGACGGGGCAACCAGTGCTGATCTTAGATTCGTACGCAAACAGACTATATATCTTGGTCCATAAGGGAACAAAGGTATAACATGGCTAGGTTTGTAGAGGCTTTAGGACCAATTGCCTAGTAACCCCCTATGATCATATGATTATAACTCCTGGTAGTGCAGAATGCCCATATATTCACCCAAGCCTTTTTTTCTCCGTACTATATTTGTTTATTAAAAAAGTTTCTGACCCTCAGACTTTTATGTCCTTCTATTTCTATTATAGTTTCCCTGGTAGTGTGGTAGATAGAAGAGTGTTATTTCTTTCTGTCATCTCCTGTAGTGTATCCAGTACTTAACAATAAAAATCTCTGGAGGCTAGTAGTGGTTTACGTGGGTGTCAGATAAAAATTTGAGGCAATTCTGACTAATGTCGAAAAGTGTGATTACAAAACTGTGACTGAAAGTTATGTGTACTAAGGTTAATAATGCAGTATCTGAAAGCATCAGTCTTACTCTGAGGTAAAGCAACCTCAAAGTTAGTATATGTAAGTAGAGGTTTGGGTCAACTTCACCACTGACCATTTTCTAACTCTTCACAACTGGGTTTGGTCAGTCATAGGTGATATTGTGAGCTACATAATGGTATGGGATATTTGTTATATCTCTGTGCCATAGGAGTGGCAGATTATGTTGTTTAAATTATTTTTTATTGAATTATCAGAAAGAAGGAAAGAAGGGGGAAGCATGGTTGAGCAACACAACAGAGACTTTTTCCACCTATTTCAGCAAAGTTTTACATACACACATAAAATGAATTAGCTTAATTAACCCCTGGAGCTTTTTTCCCCGGGCCTCCACTGAAAACGAGCTCTAAACTGGAAATAAATAAATAAATAATATATTAATGTTTTAAGCTACCACTTTAATAGACAATCCTTGTAGTGTTAAAACCAAAATAGATTTGTTTTCAACTTTGTAATTATATTCTGCAAACAGATAAAAGCATTACAACTTAAGGAAAATGGTCATACAGTTCCTCAAAAAGCCATGTCATTCAATAATTTCACATTCCATGTTTCTAAGTCTATTTAAATGAAGCCAGCTTGAATAACATAAACAAGTTCAAATGTAAAAGAAGCAAGATAGCCAGGTAATAAGGAATGTTGGTTAGCAATACTAGATATTAAATCAATGATGAACTATTACGTCTACTTGCTTAGGTGAAAGATCTAGAGGTAATAATTATATTCAGACACCAGAAAAGCATACCCCCATCAGTTCTTTTATCCCTACTACCTCATCCACTGTCCCACCCTTGCCTTTATATATATATATACCATCCATACCTCTCAACTGTCTAGATTTTCGCATAATGTCCAGATTTTTGTCTGAAACTTTCTGACTGTTCCTCATAAAATTTGTGGTTTTCAGGCAAATCACTGGGATGATCTGAGGAATTAAATCACTAAATAATGACATACTTTTGAGTTTTAGACTTAATATCTTTTAGAAAATGCTTTTTCAATACAAACACTGTTATTCTAGCTACTTTCTAAGTTTATAAGAGCAATATTTAAAATTTGCCCATATTTTTGGGCCTTTGTCTCCCCCATTATGTTGGGCTTTGTCCAGATTTCTTGGGCTAAGAGGTTGAGAGGTATGATACCACCTTAATAAGTATTTATAACAAACTCCCTGAAGTGCATACATGGATACCAGTATACTCTCTGGACATTTTAGTTGTCACAGAAACCTGGCTACATCAGGAAACAAGGAATGAAGAAATTGCTCCACCAGGCTATAATGTTATCAGATTAGACAGAGTCAAGAAAAAAGCTGTCAGTGTCACTATTTTCTACAAAACACACTAGATATCTGTCTTTTCTCCTACACCCTGCCAACTTTCTCTGTCTTAGAAATCCTAATACCTATGTTAAAATTAAACACAAGTCAATTGCAATCATTGGTGTATACAAATATGGCATGGTAACAAAACTAAAACCCTGTAAGATATTCTCTGCTCGGCCTCCTCAAAAGTCCCTTATGAAACCATAACCATTGGGTAATGTTAACATAGACTGGCTAACCATACAGTCTGAATATCCATCTAATAATATGCATCTGTACAAGCTTCTTACAACTACACCAACTAGATATAAGAAAGTCATAGCCAGACAATGAACTTTTGACTGGATCCTAACAGCATCTCCAAATAAAATGTCATCCTATAGAACTCTTTCAGACAGCCTAAATGATCACTGGTAATCTGAACCATAAGGTACCAAAGCAACAGCCTCAAAACACACAATTAGAGCCTGGTACAAGACCTACTACTCTTCATAACTTCCTAGGTGTTCTCAATAATCTACTCCCATTCAGAATAAAAAAAAGTCAAAGCCAACCCTGCCTCATGGCAATCCTTAGCAACTAAACAACTCGAGAAACAAAGAAGGTCTGGTCAAAAAATAAAACAGCCCACTTTACTAGCATAAAGACATCTAAGAAACCTAACAAAACAACTTATCACCAAAGATAAGAAAGCCTTACACACTAACAATCCAAAACTGTTCTGCACCTCATAGGTTCAAAGGTTCATAAGAGATTACTAGGCTAATGGCTTAAGGGTCCTTATAGGCCTAGGCAATATTACCCGAATTTGCCCAATATATGGCCCCTAGGGGCATGAGGATGGCATGGATTTGTGCCTGTGCATTGAATATCTTACAGATTGCCCCTGTCCATAAGGAACATAGGCACTACCCCAGGTGCGAATTTGCAATTCCCCATCCATTGATTCAAACTGAGGTATGAAGAGGGCCGGGGAAGGGGTTTGCTTAATGTGAAAAGGAAACCTGTTTGAAAGAAGGAGCAATCTCTAAGACACATATCTATCTCTTCAGCATGTTTTATTTGAGTTGCTGACTAAGATTAGATCTCTAGATCAGGTGACCCTAGTGCTGTTTGACTTGTGGATGTGTAGCAGCTGCATGAGGGCTGGATTTGTGAGTGGCTTGTAGGTCAGGCATAGGTCACCCCTTAATAGTCGGTTGGAGACAGAGTAAAGGTTTAGGTTAGTCTATCCCCATAGTTCATGTTGTTTTCACCCTGTGTTTTCTTTGCAAGGAACCTCTGAGCTTACTCCAGGTGCTGTGAGTGCCTAGTCAAGTGCATGCTAAATGGCACACTGTACTCTCTTACTGGTCTAATGAGGGCTGAGTACAGCAGGACTATAATTTCCTTGGATGTGGATGTGATACTTTTTCATAAGTTGTGCCACATAAAGGGATTTCCTCACCACTATGGACACATAGCAGTCAAAGTTCAGGCTACTGTCTAACTGCATTCCTAGATCTCTCACCTCTGAGTCCACTCTAAGGGATGTGCTATTGATGTTGTAATTTGCAGGGGTATTGACTTCCCAAAGAGTTTGTTGATGCATTTTTTTTTTTTTGCATTTAGTTTTAGGCCATGGTTCTGGCACCAATCCTTTGTCTGACCTAGACCCTCCTGAAGGATACCTATATAGTCATCTAGAACCCTTCCACATTTCCCTTGAGTTCAGAGAAGTATATTCCAAACAGAAGTGGTCCTAGTACTGAACACTGTGGCAAACCACTAGTAACTGGCCTCTTGCCGGATCTGGAGTCACCCACTTTAACCACATTAGTCCTGTCCATGAGCCAGTTAGCTATCCATCTGGTAACATAGGTATTTATGCCCAGTTTTGTGAGTTTATTTATAATACCTGATTGGGGAATTATGTCAAATGCCTTGGCCAGGTCAAGGTTGGTGATATTTACTGTTTTACCCTCAACCGTGGCCTTAGTGACTTTTTTCAAAGAAATCCACCAGGTTCAGTAGGCATAACCTGCCCTTGACAAAGCCAAATTGGGTCGGGTCCAGTGTTTGGAGGTCTCCTATGTCATCATTTATCAGGCCAATGATTATTCTTTCTATGGCCTTACTTATAAGTCTAGTCAAACTTATGAGTCTATAATTTCCCGGATTAGCAGATGGTCCCTCTTTATGCAGAGGAATGACTGTTGCTGTCCTCCACTGTATTGGGACAAAGCCAGTCCAGACTGTGGTTAAATAGAGATCCTAATGGACCTGGTAAGTCCTGATTTAAGCTGTTTAAGAGGCAACCTGGTATATTGCCAGACCCCATTGCCTCCATCAATAAACTGTTATATACAGGACAAGCTACACAGCCAGCACCAAACGCCAAACACTCAGAAACAAAGTGATACCATAACCAACCAATTTAATAACCATTTTATACAGACTGTACTATCACTAACCAACCAGGTGACCAATCAAACTCTTGAAATCCCTACTCAATCAAATAATCTCCTTCACCATTTCTCTTTCCAACCAGTTCCCACAGATAACATCAAAAATGCCTCAAAAAATTAAAGTGGACTACAGCTGCCCTTGATAAGCTACCTGGTGAATATCTTAAAGTAGCAACTCAAGCTATTGCATATCCAATTTCAATTCTGATAAATCAATCCATATCTGAAAATAAAGTCCCCTCACTATGGAAAAAAATCATTCATTATTCCACTGCCTGTATTTCATATGAATGTAATCTCATTAGCAAATGAATGTGTAATTGCTAATGTACACTAGTTAATGTCTGTTCATGTATACTACTGAAAGTCTATTTAAAAATGTTTATAATATGTTGCAGCTTTTCTCCCCATTCCAACACTGAAAATGTTTTTTTTTTCACTAAACACAGTTAGACACACACAACAGACAAAAGGCAAACAAAAAAAATAAAATCAATTTCCTGAAATTTAAGGTAAATGCTACAAATAGGAACTGTTAAGGCATTATGGGGAGACATTCTATACAGTAACTTCTATATGGCCATTGGTATTAATTACGTTATATATTAGATTAGATTAGATTAGATTAGATCACGTATAACATTCTGCTGATCCTTGTGTATACATAGGATTTATAGCATTAAAAAACATTCAAAGATCCTATTACATAACAATCCAGGTATTAGGGTATATGGTCTACATGAAGAAGATCCATTTTCTAGTGTAAATTACAGACTAATAATGGGGAAGTTATTATTTGCATTATTATTTTTTTTAAAGATGAAGTGATGGCATCTACACTAGGAGTTACAATTAGTATGAGCAGATTCCCGGCTGGAGCGCCTTCTGTCTTCTGTGTGGAGTCTGCATGTCCTCCCCGCGGTCAAGTGGCATTCGAAAGACATGCATGAATGGGCGTGCCTTTGCAGAAGGCTGGGCATCAGGCTGACACCTCGGCAACATAAAAATCTACTGCCAATCATTAGCGGACCAGAGTTCCGCTGTGGCAACCCCTAATTGGGAAAAGCCGAAAGAAGAACAACAAAAAACAAGTGTGTCAACAAGGAACAACAACATACCATTTCTGTTCAGTGAAAGAGTTTTTTGGCCATATTTGACTAAATGGCATTCAGAAAAGACTGCACTGAGCAGATCAACATGATTCCTAGAATAGTTCTTAGCTGCTAAGACACTGGCTAAATGCTGTAATTTAAGCAGCTGCAATCAAATGTTGCTTAAAGACATACTGAGAATGCTCTCATTTAGATGTTTTTTCCAATCGGTACCTCTTCAAAAACAATGATCAAGTCCCAGACACCTTGTTCAAAGGAACTCACTTTCCTCATCTTGCCTTTGCAATGTATTTGCACTTAATAAGGCATTTGGCTTAATGGCTAGCTTTCGAAGTTGATTAAAATAAGTAGTGTGCTCTGAAAAAGATGTGAAAGGGACCTGTAATTATAATAATGTGATAAGCAGTTCTATTGGTATTCCATAAAATATGATATGAAACAATAGTTTTCATAATAAATATGGATACACCCCCATATCTCCCAATGGTCCTGAATGCATAATAGGCACAGTACACTGGTAAAGAAGGCAAGCTATCATTGTACTGAAGCCTATTCTTGGTAACTACTTAAATATGAATGCCTTTGATGGTCAGATAGGCCTGAAGCTCAGACATTACCTCCTTTGTAGACCTATGTAATTAATTCAGTTGTGTCTCACAGTATCACTGTTAGGATAGAATGCTTAAGGTTATTCACCCCCACATGAGAAACAGGAAGGATGTACTCATATTTGGGATACTGAAGGGCCTTTGTAACATCCCTGATTCTAGTACTAGTGAGATAATTGAAAATAACCCCCTCTTTGCCCAGTCTGGTGTGTACAGTGTCAGTGTGTTTTACAATGGAATCCCTTATAACATGGACATTGTGATTTGAAGCAAGTTTATGTGATGTTAGGGAATCCAATCTGCAGTCTATGTGATTCCCTGTAAATGTAAGTTTAGGTTAAAAGGTACACATAAAAATGAATGTTCCCCCAGATGACTGATGTACCCTAGGTGAGTACCTAGGAGGCTTAGACAAGGACTTTTTTCCTTACATCAACATAAGTAAGTGTAATAGTGTGCTGCTATTTCATAAACAGAGCTAGGATGGGGCAAAGGGGGCAGCTACCCCAGACATAATGTGTTAGGGAGTACAAATGGCAGATGATTAGTCAGTATTGCAATATCGACATTCATTTCCTTATCAGCATTTCCAAATGTTGACATGGAAATTAATTCTAATACTGCTTCCATGATCAGGTCTAAAGCACTTGCTCTAATGCTTTGTGTGTGATATAAATTGTAGCATGTGTTTTTTTATTTATTTATTTTTTTAAATTTTTTTATTTTTTTGCTCCTTGATCAACTAAGAGTTGAGGGTACAGAGAACACTCCTTAAGAGAGAAGTGAGGAGCAATAGATCAGACAATGGACCACAGATCTTTTACTTTTTTTCTTCGACTTAGAAGTGCTAGATCGAGCAGCAGCACTAAGCATTAATGAGACAGCTATGGCTCTGTGTTCTTTACTGACAAGTGGTTGCTAGAGAAAAATGTGTCTGCAGTTGAGTAAGTAACTACATCTCTCTCACAGATTGAATCAGAAATATGTGGAGGTTGTCAGTAAACATGAGACAGTTCCAACACTGCCTCAGTATGCTAACAGTCTGGTGAAGTTATAGGTAAACAACAGCCTTGTCACTCCATGATAGAAGTTAAGTTGCTTGTATTATATTAGAGCACTAACAAAGGTTAAATTAAAGGGTTGTGTTAGTGAAGTGGTGTTAAAATAAAAATCAAACTTAGAGAATGGAGTGAAGAGGGACAGACTGGTGGTAGTTTTGAGGAAATGAGGAGCTTTACAAAGACAACAAAGACCGATTGAGAATGCATTAAAGGCAGCATTTTAATGACTTAACTCCAGGTTACAAATTAAGTCAAAGTTGCATAGTTGATTTACTGGTGTGGGTGCCAAATTATTCTATCTTATTGTATCACTGTTTTTTTTAATTTGGCAAGAAGTCATTTTTACAAAAAGAAAAACAAATCTCCTTTTCAGCACATCTGTGAGATAAGTATTTGGTTACTACAATAACTGTGGTAGCTAAATTATTACCTAACAGCTTCCTGTTAAAACCAATGAATAATTTAACCTGGAAATAGAGAGATCATGCTATTTATTAGCAGGATTTCTCACATCATCTCCATAGGACATGAGTAATCAACCAGTGTCATATTACTATGTGAGCTAAGCACCTGTGATCGATCAGCTGCCCTTAGATACTAATCACAGTGCTTTCCCAGCAAACTTTAGTCATATGATTAGATACTACCAGGAGCTGAAGATGTCTGGATCATCCAAGACAGTTTTCTTTTCTAGGTATATCTTTTAATTTCTACTAGGAAACCAGATAGAACTGTAGATAATGGTAGCAGTTAATACTGCCACATAACATTATAGATTTATTTTTTCTACAGCAACTTGAAATGGGTTGATGTGGCTATTTTTTACCAGTTGGGGGGATTATGGGTGATCACAAGAAGTAGTTATTTACCTGAGAGGCAGTTAATGGATAAAAGCAAAAGGAGGTTAGAATGATCACAATAAAGTGACCATTGCAGTGGCTTGGTCTGGGGGCGTGGGTGTAGTCAGAGCATAGTGTTCCAAGTTGAAACACATTTGCTATGATTTTTTTTTCTCTTTATATGACAAGAAACCAGGTAGATCTGTGAGCAGTGCTAATGGTAACACTTCCCACAGCACCATATACTTGTATTTATTTATTTATTGATTTATTTAGCTTTTACAGTTATTAGTATGTAGATGCCCTATAGAAGTGAATGGAAATGCATTACTTTGTTATTTCACCAATTTTGGCAACCACACAGCAGAGGTGAATGCCAAAATTTTCTGTCTTTTTTTGTGGGGGTGGGGGTTGGCTGTGTATGAAAGCAAATGTAGTAACATAATTAATGCAAAACAATCTCTGATATGGCTAATTTGTGCAAGAGAAGTTGCATGTATGTATCTCCATAAGAAAGAAGTTGAAATTGTTATTTGTTTTTGCACAAATATAAGATGAGTACTCAGGAGGATGTCTTTCTGGGAAAGTGGGGTGAGGAGTCATGCAGCATATGAAAGCACAAGGTCATTATATGATCACTATCAAATAAAATAATATGGAGAGATCACTGTATGTGCCCAATAGCAGCAAGCTGAAATAAGATATATATATATATATATTTTTTTTTTTTTTTTTTTTTTTCCTTCTCAATGAGTCATTAGAAATTTACAAAATGTGAATATAACTTTGGGTGTAGAGGTGACATATGAAAACAAACTGAGTCACTGGACCATTTCTGAATGATTATTGATACGGTTTGTTCAGAGGACAGTATCTGTCAAAGATCAAAATGAGTATTATTTTTTTGTGATTCATATACATTCAAAGGTAATCTTTCCTGCCAGAAGGGACACATTCCACTTGAGACAGTATGTGTATCTTTTATGTGTATCTTTTATATCAAAATATCTTATTAGAAGTCCCCATGTTTTATATTGTAAACTCTCTTATATACAGCTTGTAAAGCCAGCATTTTAGAGGATTTTTGCTATGTTGGTCAGGCACTATGCTTGGTTTCTACACTGGAACTATTTGAACTCTACAAAACAGGCTGGTAAAACTCATGTCCAAAATTACATGCCAATGATGTTCTCATTATTTCAGAAGAAAACATCCTACATATTTATCCAGAAAAAAAAAAAAAAACAGAACATACTTTGGCTACAATTCCATGTTTTCAGGAGGCTAAAGCTGTGGAGCCAAAGTCAAAGGCATGTTTCTTTTGACACACAGTGGTTAGAATTAGAGTCTTAATGGCATTTTATAAATAAATATATTGTTGGTATTACTGTAAAGTTTTGTAGTGAAATATCAAATAGGGACAGAGATATAGCTTTTCAATGCTAGACCTCTGTGACTTTAGTTCATGCGACTTTACTGTCAGTCTGATATTTTGCATTCTACTTAGTTTACGTTGTGGGTACTGTGGTGAACCTCTCAACACACTGAGTAAAATAATGGATTAAAATACTTCTATACTAAGTCATTCAAGATAAACCATAAAAAAGATTAGCACTTTTGCCCTATATTATTTAAAAAACTTCCTCAGAAATAACGTATGTTAACTCACTGCTCCCTTATATTACCTTTGAACTAAATAAGCATAGTGCACTTAAAGGTACAAGCAGAATATTACAACCCCTTCACATAAACAACCAAGAGAGGGGTAAGTCTCAATAAGAATCTAGTATCAATATATTCCATCCACTGTGAAGCCTAAAAACTTAGCATAAATGAAAAGTAAATTGAGATGTGTAAAATTTATAAATAGTCACCAAATTTAAAGCCATAAATAAAGAAAATATTACTAAAATGTATCTGTAAGAAATGTGTGTGCCAAAATATGTTATTGTCATTACAACCATGAAATCTTATTAATAATCTTAAAATATTAAATACATTAAATAATAAGATTAAAAAAATGATCATGTCATAACCCAAACATAAAGACATGCTATCTTCTTTCCTCTTATGTAATTACAAATTAAGAGCAGGGACTATAGAAGTATGTTAATTTAATCCTAGGGGGCAGCATTAAGCCTGAACTGCCTCAACAGTTTCTTATATTCAAGCTTATTCTCCCATGCTCTACCCTTGGGATCTGGAGTAACAATGTTTGAAAAAGCAAATACAAGCTTTTTGAATACTTTACATGCCACAGCATGTTTATACAATGCATTTTAAAATTATTTTATAATAGCAATGTTAATATGTCCTCTTAAATAATGTCCTCTCAATTTTACTAATGTGACAGAAAATTTAGCTAAGTAAAAAACACATTTACTGCAACAATTGCCATTTTGGGTTGTAATAACTGTGCCCACTCCATTTTCCAAACATCTTGCATCAGCTATAAAAGTGTTGACTACAGGACACATACACAAATTTCTCTTTTTGCAAAGTGGTTTTCTGCATATAAGTCTAGACTGGGATTGAGGGGTGGGTTTTCAAATTAAATGAAAACAAAATGAGGAAAAAGTAATATTTTCTGTCATTTTTATATGTTATACCAAAATCTGAGAGGCATGCACATAGTTGAGATTCTGTTGTCTATTTTCCCTAAAAGTTAGTTGTTGTTGTGTCTTTCGGCTTTTCCCAGTTAGGGGTCACCACAGTGGAACTCTGGTCCGCTAATGATTGGCAGTAGATTTTTATGTGCCGAGTTGCCGGCCCTGACACACAACCTTCAACAAAGGTACGCCCATTCACGCATGTCTCCACACAGAAGGCACTCTAGCTGAGAATCGAACAGGACAACGTCTTACTGTGAGGCGACAACACTACCGAAGCACCACCACTGCAGTTCCCTAAAATTTAGTAGGCTGTACCAAAAAAAAATGAAAGTGAGATTCTCAAAGGGGTTTTGACATGAAACTTACATTAAAATATCTTGAAGCAGTAATGAACTTCCGAGTTCCCTTCTTGGAGTCTGATGTGCCTTCTTTCCGCATTTTTTTTCCTTTCCAGCATGTGTTTAATATTATGCACAGTTTTAAAAAGAGAACATGGATTATCCCCCTACCAATGTAAAAACAGGGTTACTAGTCTTAAAAATAATCCATTTTTTCTTATTTGTATCCTTGACCATCTTGCTACCTAAAATGTATTATATCACCTAAGCTCTTTCAAATTATTTTGTAGAACCTGAGTTAGATGTGGTGATCATAGGTGCAACCAGTAATCTTATATAGCCATTTGGTTGCTTTGTTTTTTCCATTCATTACACAAAAATAATGTATGCTTTGCATTTTTTTTTCAAGTTGACACACTCAGTGTTTGTCTGGATCATATTACTGGTGCATTTTTATGAGATGAAAACAAAATAAGGAAAGGGTAATATTTTCTGTCATTTTTATATGTTATACCAAAATCTGAGAGGCATGCCCATAGTTGAAATTCTGTTGTCTATTTTCCCTAAAGGTTAGCAGGCTGTGCAAAAAAAAAATGAAAGTGAGATTCTCAAGGGGTCTTGACCTGAAAATCACATTAAAATATCTTGAGGCAGTAATGAGATATTGCCCTTTTATTTTAGGTTAGAACTCAGGCCAGAATGGTGTTTGTAAATTGACAGTGCAACTGTTATGAAGCAGTCAGCCAAACACAAATGTATAGCTTTCATTTGTCTTAAGAGTAAAATAAATAAAAGTTATCAAAACATGAATATGTGTTCCTTATTAAAGTGATGTTTTCATTTGTTATAAATATTGAGGAATAATTGTTTTTCTTTATAAAAATCCTTGATACAGCTTCTCCTTTGTCTCTGTACTTAAGAGCACAGTCTAATGAAAGTTTATAGATAATTATGCTATTAACATTCTCTGAAAGTTTCTCAAATAAATGCTGAATCATTTTGAAGATATAAGCTTTTAAATGCAAAGATCAAAATAACCAAAAACAGCCAGGATTCTGCAGCCAAACTTCCTTAAAAATGATGTGGGGTTAATGCAACTAGCTGTTCATGTAGTTAATGCTTGTATACTACTTACAGTAGTTGAGTTTAAATATAACAGTAGGACAGAGATAAGCAACAGTAACAGTAGAGCATTAATTAGTAACTAGAAGACTACAAAACAGCAATATGTAAACAGCTTAAAATAATTAAAAAAAAGCAGTATAGTGCAGACCCAGATGGAAAAAAGACGGAACAGTTCACCTCCCTTCCTCTTCTCTTCTCTTATTTATTTATTATTTATTTATTTTACATTTGTTGAACGGGATTGTCAGACTGAGGTGAATAGCCCTTTTTCAGTGGAGGCCCAGGGAGAAAAGTTCCACAATACTACATTAAGTTTAAATGGAAAAAAAAAACAAGTTTAGCAGAGAATAGTCAGCACAGAAAGCAATCAGAAAATACAATTTACAGTATTTCACTACAGAAGATAGTCAACCTAAAGTTTACCAAACAATCAGATATAACAATATCAGTTTTCCACTGTTATAGTGTTATACAATAACAGCAAATATTCAGGTTAGAGACATTTATAATATAAAAGACATGACAGTAGAGGTATACATGGGGCAATAGTTGGACTGTCTAGGGTTTAGGGAGGTTGTATACAGAGGCAGGACCACTGAGATTTTAGATATTCTCTTGCTGCAGTTTTGAATTGATTAATATTTTTAAGGGACCTGATTTCTAGTGGGAGTTTGTTCCAAGATATAGAAGGATAGTAGCTATAGAGGTTACAACCAGTTTTGGTCTTGGGTTTGTGTATTTGTAGCAGGTCTTGGTCAGAGCTGCATAGTGGCCTGGTGGGGTTGTAATATGAGATGAGAGGAAATAGGCTGGGACAGTAAGATTTCTGGTAAAGGACTGAGTGTACTATGAGGAGTAATATCTTCTGTCATGAGCTCGTGGGGAAGCTCAAACCAGTTTAGGTGTTTTAGGTAGATAGTGGTGAGATTTGTAGGTCTGTTGTGCCACAAATCTAGCTACTTTGTTGTAAGTTGCCTCTAATTTGGCTAGTAGTGCAGAGTTTAGATTTGTAAGAATGTGAGAGCTGTAGAATAGGCTAAGTAGGAGGTAGGCATGAGAGAGAGAGAGAGTAATTTTAGCTTTGTTAGTGAGGAACTTTTTGTTTTGATAAAGAAGCCCAAGTTTTTGATGCGTTTTTTTTTTTTTTTTGAGTCTGAGTTATTTTGAGCAAGTCAAATTTAAGTTGGTCATCAATTATGACTCCTAAAAGTTTTGTGTTATTTTTAACAGTGATGGAGGTGTTATCAAGGGATAGTATGGAAAAACTGGTTTTGAGGTGGGGGAGTTTTTTAGGGGAAAAAAGTAGGAGTTTTGTTTTTTGGGGAGTTAAGAATAAGCTGATTTTGAAAAAGCCAGGTTTCGACAGAGTTAAAGGATTCTTGGGTAGCAGAGGTAAGATCTGAGGGAGTATCAGAGATGGTGATGACTAGAGAGTCATCTGCATATTGTATGAGGGATGACTGGGGGCACAAGGTATAGAGAAGATTAGTGAAGATGTTAAAGCGTAGTAGGCGGGGCTGAACCTAGATCGACAAGCCACACAGGAAACAAAACAATCAGTGATAGATGGCTGCTTAGGGCTTCAGGTAAGTCCAGAGACGGTAAAAAGAGTAAGATGCATTACACTAATTAGAAGTGGAGCCAGAAGTAATGAATATAGTCAGTTTGATTTAAGTGGAAACAGAGTGGGGGGCGAGGAGAAAAAAAGAGAAAAAAAGAGCAAAAAGAGGAAAGGACAATGTAGGTTTGGCAAAAAGAGTGGCAAGGGACAGAAATAAGTAGAGAGCATGAGATAGAGCAGGAAGGGGGAGGTGCAGGCTCCAAAATTACAATAGGAGTAGAGGAACCTAAGCAGAGTAAAAAAAAAAGTACTGTAGAGAAAGAAGATGTTGAAAGGGATTAAGGTATATACCAGAAAATGGGAAGTGGGGCACTATTTGTGTTTTTGGAGCCTGCACCTCCCCCTTCCTGCTCTATCTCACTATTTCAGAAGAATGATGCAGAGATGAGGGCAAGGCAAACAGCAGTGGTTATAATATGCAAAATTCTAATTGAGACCCACGTTGTTAAGTTTTAAAGAGAAACACGGAGCTGGTTGTTTGGAAGGTTTCAGGTTTCGTGCAGGTTTAGAAAGAAGGTAGAGCATTTAGCCTTGACACAAATCTATGAAAAAGGGAGAGAGAAAAAGGGTTAGAAGGATTGTATTCAGGTAGTGAAAAGAAAACAAAGTTAACAATGTAAGAGCTTAACTGGAAAAGATCACAGCAGACTTGGGAGTCAGTTGTAATAAACAAATTAAATAGAAAAACAGCATTTACTACAGTGCAACCTGCTTCATAATGACATAATCCAAAATTCAGTATCCTCTTACATTAGATTAACAGGATAAGGCATGCTAGATCACAAAGGAACAATAGTGGGCACTGTTCGCAGTAAAACTGTGGTCTCTGCAGACTATAAAAACTAGATACACCAGAATACAGGTACAATCTCTTCTCTTCTCTTCTCTTCTCTTCTCTTCTCTTCTCTTCTCTTCTCTTCTTCTTCTGTTTTGTCAGGATTAGCAGCCACAGCTCAAGTGAAAAAGAACTTAGCAAACATCATGCAGACAAGTGATTTGTATGTCACAATTAATCTGTAAATTCATTTTGCTCTTATGCAATATGCAAAGTTATAATAAAATGGAAATAGCAGGAGAGGATACAGGTCCATCACCCAAATAATCTGAATTTTCTGATTGTAACAAGACAGCAGTAACAATAACATTGAAGTGCTTTTCCATCTGGATGAGTGCACAAGAAACTGGTGAATATGAGAAAGATGGTATGTCTGAGAGCTGACCTTTGATGAAGGCAAGTGTAATCAAGTTTAGGAAATTTTTTTAGGACCTGACAACAATGTAAGTTAGCTGATCTGAGCTACTGGATTTCAGCAAGCTGCCCATAACATTCACTTAGTAGCTAAATAATATAAAGATACTGATATTACTGTTATTACTGGTACTACTGCTATTAACCTCTGAGTATTAAAAATAATAGCACTGTGCTTTAAAAATCAAAGCAGAGGGTCAGAAAGAGGTACAATTACATATTTTTCATAGTAGAGGTCCGTTACTAATACCAACAGAGTTAGTGATATGAAATCTTTGTGTGTGATAATTCAGTTATATCATAAAGAATGTGCACTTAGTAAGTGCGATACCCCTGTTTTGGGCCAGTAATCAAAAAGCCTCAATCCTCACCACTGACACTGGTGAGGGAGGTTTCTTGGAATAAAAACAGATACACACAGTATTTCCAGATACAGCTCTCTGCACCAAGCACAATTTCCCTTAAGGGCACACGGAGCACACTCAGTCCAGGGCCCAAATAAGACTTCCCACTGACACAGCTGTAGAGTTCAGTCCTCAGCCAAGGGTTCCAAGCCAAGTTCTCCACCACCTTCTCTGTGAAACCAGTGGTTTGTGTCCCTGCTCCAAGTAGCTGACACACACACACACACTCTTTGAGATTTGATTTTAACATACATGTGCACACACACATACACACACACACACACACACACACACACACACACACACACACACACACACACACACACACACACACACACACACACACCCCTGGGAAAGGCTGGCACAGATTTACCAGCCATTTCCCCCTCTGTCCAAACTATAATGTAGATACTGCCTCCAGAACACTCCTAAGCCAGCTACTCTAAGGCTCTTACAAGGGTACACAATTATATTGAGTAAGATTAATGCTAATACATATGGTAGTGTTTGACCAATGCAGCAAGGTTTTCAGGAGTGGCCGCAGTGTCACCAAGTAAATATAAGTACTCTCAAAGGTTAAACTATTCTTTAAAATACCAGTCACAATGAAAAGTTCAAATATATTTAATAATAAATAAAAGAACATGAAAATACTAAATCTCTATTTACAATAAACACCAAAGTGTCAGTCACAGGAAATATTAAAAATTACACCGATTGAAAGATTCACACAGATACAGAGAAACAATACTTAACTAATCTCCCTACATTTTCTGGACTGATCTAAAGAATTACTTTCCCCTAATTCACTTATTAGAGCAAGGCAGGATGAAATGGGGAGTGATCTTGTCAATTCCAAAACAGAGTACACTGAAACTTCTCTCTCATCTAGTAAAAAAACATAATTTCAGTGCTGGATTACAGAATGACACTACATACATCTGGTTACCTGACCTCCCACACTATCACCTTTACTAGAAACTGATCCAGAATCTTGCACATATTTCTTACTATACACACACACATAGCGCTTTGGTAAGATGTGTTATAATATCTGGAAGCTATAAAACCATTTCAAAAACTTTCACCTTTCCAGGGTAGCAATTAGTCAACCCCTAAGGACAATATATTAGGATTCCTAGTCTTGGTTTTCACAGACATTTTTCTCTGGCTGCAATCAGAACTGTAAGATACAATCTTTATGGTCTAAACCATGTAATTTCATTTCAGATTATTTTTCAAAGTTAGCTGGACTAAGATTAAATTCTTCTCTTTTAGTATTGTCTGTTACAATATATTCAGTTCAACAGTTACAATACAGTCTGACATACAGGTATATTTCTTTTCTGACCAGCAGGACCCACTGTTGGTACATTTTTAATACAAGCAGTTTTACAAATACATTTTTCAAAACAAGCATCTATAAAAATCAGTTTGATATACAAATGACATATAATTCTTTACAAAACTCCAGCTAACTATGCTGGCGTATGCTACACATCCACTGCACTACTTTCTCTGGCATAGCTGGCACTACCTCACATTGTCACAATAGGTATGGCTTTATGAAGAAAATCAGTAAATGCAGGAGGGGGAGAAAGACTTAATCTAATGCTTAAATTGTAGTGGTTAAGAGATAAGACTGTTGGTTTATTGGTCTTAAATAGTTGCTGTTTACTAAATATCAGTTCCCAAGTTGATGGGGACTGTATTTTATGTTACTGAAACCAATATAATGCTAATATAATATCAGCATACAATTCTGATCTGCAGTTGTCTGAATTTAAACATTTTAATGCAACTGTTATTTTTCCTGTTTGGAGCTTAAATTCATCTACACTATAGGTACTACTGCCATTTTGTACATTTCCTTTCTGAACATGTACAAATTCACAAATTCAGTAATATATGATTGTTAATATTATTTCCTACACATCATTGTAACTTGCAAAGTATTTAGATTTGCTGCTGTTTTAGTAAAATCCTGTTTCTAGAGAGAGATTCATTTCATCACAAGTTTTAATGTCTCATCAAAGAATGAATGAGTGTAACCTCATACTCTGCTGTTTGTAGTTCACTGTATAGATACTGAAAACATGTTTTGCCAATAAGCATCATCTACTTGTTGAATTTGTTGAAGGGTTTGGACAGAATGAACGCTATTTATTACAATCATAATAATCAATTTAACCATAATTAAATAAGTCAGCCATACTAAACCAAAGGTTGATAATTAACAAAAGGAAATGGCACTGAAGCACCGGAATATAAGATACAGTTGCTAAGTCCTGCATTGCCAGAAATATGTGTGGTATAGTTTGTTCATTATATTTAGTATAAAATTTGCATTTCATTTAATAATATTCTACTTCAACAGCAATATGTAGGCAACCATTGATATGTTATTGATCATTTAGACAGATAAGCTCTATAAGTGAAAAGCAATGTCCAGCTGGCATAATAGAAGTTAAAAGTTTGCAAAGCTAGGTTTTGTTTCATTGCAAAGTGAAGCAATTGCAGTATATTTTCTAATGTTAAATTCTGCTAGCTTAGTAGATATATGCCTGCCTCAGATGTGTCTGCCTTAGAGGCTGGTTAACAAGTGTAGCATCCCGTACTGAATCATTCTGGGTGAGTTACTGTGCAAGTTATCAGTGCTGTCACTTTGATTAGGAAGTGGCAGTTAGATGCCTGTTTATATTTCTTAATTTTCATCTTAGTTTTCAAACACTTAAGATCATAGGCTAGGAAATATTATTTGAAGCTTTTTAATTTGTGGCATCATATTGTCATTATTTTATATATCTATGACTAGTGTAACCTATCCATAATTTGCACCAGTAGCCTTTTTCTGTGATTAGGAATTATTATCTGTTCTGTACAATAATAGAGGCAGACAGATACTATAAAAGGGATCTAGTTGAAAAAATTTAGTTACCCCCGTCTTTACTATGTAAAATGTTTGCTACAAACAATGACTTAGTAACCCCTACTGATGAGCTATTGTTTCTTCTTTCTTTTTCTTTTTTTTTGTTACGCATTTATTAAATTTAATGTAATGAAAGATATATGTATTACCAAATGCATTGATTGCTCAGGGGTAGAACTCAAGCTTGACACTTGGAAAGCTGGGTTCAATTCTTGGCCAATGCAGCATGTTTTACACGATACCTAGCAGTGCTTTTGCATGCTTAAACTATCCCCTTTTTTCAGATATCCGTAGGGAAAACATTATCATAGTCAAAGCCCTTTTCTCAGACCAAAGTTAACTAATAAGTTCCTCTAAATGCCTTTGAAATTCTAATAACACAGGACACTCCTAAAACATTTCAGCATTACATCTCCCAAATCTATTGGACACTGTTGGGAACATTTTGTACAATCTACTTGGTCTATGAAAAGTAATTGTGGAGACAGTTTGAAAATTCAAAATTCCTTAGTCTTGTCACCCTTAGCTCCTTACAGACTTTCTGCCATTGCTTAACTGATAAGTATTGACACAATGGTTATTCCCAGCCTTTCTCAAACTTCTGTTTAATTCATTGTTTAGTGCTCATAATCACCTTATAAATATGGAAAACTAAGTTACTTGGCACCTAATCCAGCTTAAGCATATCCATCAATGATGTTCCCAGTTAGTGGCTTCTAACTGAGCAATGTGTTTTTTTTTTTTTTTTTTTTTGCATCCTTAAATTTATTTTTAATTCATGAATATATTATATAATAATCATTAACTCCACTGTCAAATTTCTTACTTTGCCTTTCCCAAGTTACAAATGTCTGTGATTCTTTATGACATAACCAAAGTGCCACATGTGGATGCCTTTTCTGCCATAATATTAATTGATCTATAACTATACTGTTTAATACTACAAACATGACTTTAGCCAACCAGGCACTGGTCATCTCCAGCTTACCTCCATCTAAGAGTCATTTGTGAGCATCCCTTTCATTGCTCCATAAACCCCTCATTTCATGAGTTTTCTTCAGCTGAAACAGACTATCCAGGTCCAGGCCTGTAGTACCTGACGTCTGCTGTCATACTGCAATCCATATAGCCTGCTTCTTTTGTCCATTCCACATAGTAAGCGTGCAAATTTGGTACTCCTATACCTTCCTGGTCACTTGGGAATAATAGCCTCTTCTAAGTTACTCATGGATTTTGTCTTCACAAGAAAAAAAAACAGTGTATATATATGTGTGTGTGTGTGTGTGTGTGTGTGTGTGTGTGTATGTATATATATTTATATATTTGTATTACATTTTTTAAATCTCTAAAGAAGTAGATAAGATTTAGTGGAAATTCTTGGAAGAAATACAGTGATACTGGAAGGATGAAGGTAAAAACCTGCCATGCTTGTATTCTTGGATCTAGTTCTAAATCGGATTTTGGGCAGCCACGTGTTGCAGTGGTTAGCATGTTCGCCACACAGCAAGAGGTTCTCTGGTTTGATCCTCGGCTGGGGTGCCTTCTGTGCAGAGTCTGCATGTCCTCCCTGTGGTTGCGTGAGTTTCCTCCGGGTGCTCTGGTTTCCTCCCACATCCCAAAGACATGCTGTAGTTGGATTGGACACTCTAAATTGGCCCTAGGCATGTGTGTGCCTTCTGTGGAAGGTTGGGTGCCGGGCTGGCAACTCGACACCGTAAAAACTCCACTGCCGGTCATGAGTGGACAGGTGATCCGCTGTGGTGATCCCTAACTGGGAAAATCCGAAAGAAGAAGAAGCAGTTCTAAGTCGAATCTTTCAGGTCTTCATCCATATCAAGCATTTTTAACCTTGGCATATAAAATCATTATTGTTTCATCTAGTGATGAAGCCAGAAAAATCACTAATATTTAACTATAGGTTATTTACACAGACTGATGAAGGAAAATAATTTATGGCTGTAGACTTTGCTTTCTGGATGTTAATTTTATATTCAGAGATATCACCAAAACTTTTTACAATTTTGGCTAACAGTCATCTGATCTTCCAGATCTCCCATATAAACTAACAAACCACCCACATATAAGGATAATATCACTTCCTGATCCCTTATTCTAAAGTACTTGATATGTGAACTTGTTAATACTAGGTCCAGCAGCTCCAGGTAAAGTGCATATAGTAGTGGAGAGAGCAGACACCCTTGCCTAGAGTACCTCTACTTATATTAAACTTGCCAGTTAATGTTGTATTAATTTTGACATAGTCATAAACTTCCCTATACAGTATGCAAAAGATCTATAAATTCCCAAGGAAATTTAATACCCCTAGGATTTTTAACAAATATTCCTACCTAACCCTGTCAAATGCCTTCGCAGCATCCAGGCTGCCAAACGACAACCGTTTCTAGATACCATTATTTCATTAAATGGCATGAAGTCATTTGGGGTCTAAAGCAATAGCTCTGCTAATTCCATTTAAGATTATTTTGACTTTGCTGCCATTAAATATGTCACCAATATGTGTTCCTACATATCTGAAATTTCTGAGGACCATGACAGCAACTTAAACATAGAAAGAAATGTTACTATTACTGATGCTAAGGGAGAACTTCATAATAAAAACTGATGACCAAGACGATGTTCAGGATATTTACATTTCAGCCAAGCAAAGAAAGAGAGCACTGGAGGTAGTACGCAAGATGCTGAAGTGAGTGATCACCCAGAGCCCTCCTCTCTTTAGCTGAATGGTGTCCACTCTGACAGTATCTTCTCTGTATCAACCCCCCACCTCACCCCGCCCTCCCTACCACACTGGCTATGAACAACGATTTAATGAATAAGCAAGTCTTGAGGAAAGTGGATTCTCTGATTAGGAATATCAGACAAGTGTTACCCAGAAATTGTCAGTACAGACAAAAAGGCTGTCATTTGACTTGGTGAGCAGGATTTCTAACAGGCTTCATTACAGCTACTAATAAAATACTGAAATGGTGTACTAGAAAAGGTATAACAGTAATCTTCTCAGATGTTCACCTTCATCATCATCATCATTATCTGCTAGTAAGCCAAAGCAAGCTAGTCCACAAACTAGTGGGATTCAACATTTGAGTCTTGCACAATGAAGCAAATTGATCTTCCCACGGGAACAACTGATTTGTAAAACCTACTTTTTGAGAATGAGATGTTGGGCATATCTTAAAAAAAAAAGATTTCACAGACTGTTATATACTCTTGATAAATCTGGGAAATTAAAAGCTGTCAATAGCAAGTTCAAATTTTTTATGTTCAGTGCCAGAAGTCACAGCAATTTCATTTTTAGAATTAGACTGTTGAACACTTGCAAATGCTTTTGAAATAATTTTTTTAATCAAAACCTGGTTTAATAATATAATGATCCACCACTTAATTTGCTAGGGAAATGTTATTATAATTTAAGAAAGAAAAAAAATTGTGGTTGGGTATCTATCTATCTATTAAAAAAAACATACCAAATTCACTTATTAGCATCGGCAGCTTAAATGTGTGTTATTGGCAGCTAATATTTTTTTTAGTTTCACAGTCCTGGGAAGTTTTTGGCTTTTACAAGAATCATAATTTCTCCAGTTTTTTACTTTTACCACCGATTTATTGCACCACAAACATTTTTGTTATAGCTGGTGGTCTATACTCTGTATTGGTATCCTGGGGCATCTACCCTTCCCATAATTCACGTAACCTGATTATTCTTGATCATCTAGAAGTACTTGATTTCCCTCAGAAATCTAACCAAGCCATCAGAGGTCATGCTAGTCAATACAATTTGGGTTAACAGCAGCCGAAAGGTGACGAATGTCACTTTATGTTCTGAATTTGAGAACACGCTGACCACTTAGGCCTATGTTGACAGTTACTTTCCAATACAATAATTAGACCTACTGAGCACCAACAGGTGAAAAAAACCCAGGCAGGCAATGGCAAGATAACTAATCATGTGTGTAGCTGGTACTGGCCTGGCATATTTGCCTGACTTCACATTTGTCAAAGCTTGACTAGTTTTACTGTAAAATGGATGAAGTAATTGACAGATTTGTTGTTGTTGTGTCTTTCGGTTTTTCCCTGTTAGGGGTCGCCACAGCGGAACTCCAGTCCGCTAATGATTGGCAGTTGATTTTTAGGTGCTGAGTTGCCAGCCCTAACGCACAACCTTCAACGAAGGTATGCCCATTCACGCATGTCTCCACGCAGAAGACGCTCTAACTGAGAGTCGAACCGGTCAGCGTCTTACTGTGAGGCGACAACGCTACCGCAGCACCACCACTGCGATTTGTTACAGTTTTCAAATCCCACTCAGCATATTCTAATCTATGGGAATAGATCTATTATTAAATTGGATAAAGCAAACAATCTATTAGGACTATGTACAGAAGATGCCTTACAACTTTGAATAGTGAAAAATACTTTCAAGCTAAGTCTATGCTCTGGAGGCAGTCTAAATCTGGTTCTGAACAAAAGATTCTCTCAACTGTACAAATTTTCGCAGACTGTCCAGAATTTTGTCTCATATTTTTGGTCCATTTTTCATAAAATTGTGGTTTTCTGGCAAATTAATGGCAAATTATTAAAGATTAAAGTTAGAATATGATGACATATATTTGGGTTTCAGATTCCTACCATTCAGAAAATTCATGCTAATGTAAAACCTGTTATTCTATCAACTTTCTAAGTTTGTAACTGCTATATTTAAAAATCATCCCTATTTTTGGGCCTTTGTCCCTCTTTTATTTATGGGTTTGTCCAGATTTCTTGCTCCAAGAGGTTGAGAGGTATGTTAAGGACACTAAGAATAACAAAAAATAAATGTTTTACCACATTTTATTTATCACCAAGAGGTGTACTGGTAGTCATTCCTTAAAAGTGGATGTGTAACTGCATTGGATAATGATCACATTACAGAAATATTCATTGCTAATGTTTTAAAAAGATATCAGAATCAGAATTACATTTATTGGCCAAGTATGTGCTCATACAAGGAATTTAACTCCGGTTTTGATGACTCTCCAAGTATAACTTATATAATCAACACACAAACGCAACTATCAATCACAGACCTGAGATAAAAAACAAGACAGTGAATCCAAATATACATATGCATACAAAGTGCAGAGTGCAACTCAGTACAAAAAATGCTGAAATAGACACTGAAAAACAAGTATAAACGACATGTAAATGGCATTGCTGGAGTATGGGGGGCCTTGGGGACAAACTGCCCAGCCTGATTAATGAAAATGGGCTCCTACCCAGTCAGACTTTCCCAGCATTCAAAATGTCAATAAATAAATAAATAAAATTACCAGAGTCACATACTTTAAATTTCTTTCATACAAATACACACTTGTCAAAGTGTTCCATCTTAATTCACACACATACACACACACACATGCGCACTAGTCTAGCAAAGCCAGATTAAAGACTGTTTAAACATGATCAGATGATAACAGCATAAGGTACCGCATCAATAGAGAGTCACACCTACCATCAGATACAGCCACTTTGTTGACTGTGTACACCCCTTAATGTTATAAAGAAATAAATTATGTTAACAGTTTAAATAGAATAGTATTTATGAAAGCATAAGAAATATTAACCACCTGATAACATATGTTAAGTCAATATGCACTATTTCTGCAGAAGTAAGTTATCTGAATAATTCCATATTAAAGAAAACTATTACCAATGCAGAGTCTGCTGCTGATAAGCAACTGTGCATTTCAGTGCTTCTTCTACAAATGCAGTTCCTGTTGCCCCTGAAGAAAAAAAATGTCTAGGTTAAATTAAAAAAATTTGGTTTCCTAGTGATATTGTCATAACATTTCCTGAAATAGATTGTCTATGCCAGGGGTGTCCAATAGATGGCCCTAGGGTAACTCTCCGGCTCACTGAAGCATTTTATCTGGTTGTCGGCATGTACTATAAGAAAATGTTTTGAATGGACAGATACATGTTAAACATGGTAGTGTGCGCCCCCCCCCCACACACACACACACACACACACCTTGTCAAGTATGGTAAACGGTCCCTGAGCCAAAAAAGTTGGATGCCCCTGATCTGTGCAATATAGAATGGCTGGCAAACAAAGTAAGCAGGTTCAAAGTTACTAGGCATGTAGTCCTGGACAACATTAAGGAGCCTAGCTCAAATTCCCAATTGCTCCAAACCACTGTATGGTTAAATGACTTTGCTCAATGTCACATAGTAGTAAATGAAGATGGAAAGATTCAAACCCTGCACTCTTGCCACAGGAAACAGCTCATTACCAATTTCATGCTTTAGTCCTAACTACAAGAGTAACAGATATTTAACTAAATGGTGAAACCTTTTACAATCCAAACTTGTAGACAAGACTGTATCACTGTAATATCCAGTAATGACTACATAATGGATGATATCACTCCAAGTAATGCATACTACATGACCTAACAAATGTCAACTCCTTTGTATTTGATGGAGGCTATAAAGAAGGTACTGCAAAAATATATTACTAAAATGTAACATGCTTAGAATGGTTTGCACAAACCAGGCCTGTCAATGAATTAATATTTTTTTTAGTACAATGAATACAGCAAAACAATTAAAGGCAATATAAGTACTGCATGCTGTTCAACAACCCACAAGTCATGCAAAAAACTGAAATCCTACCATATACAACTTACTATTTTTTTTGGGGGGGGGGCTTACATGCTTGCAGAGCACCTACATCTCATTTTTAATCTCCCTATGTCTTCTCTGTCATCAAGAATAGCTATCCCATCTGACATCACTCAGTACAGGCCTGACCTGCTTGAATGGCTGATAATGCTGTATCGTTGCAGCATATACCTCCAGATTCAAATGGGCTGGATTGCGAACATATGGGGCCCTATTCAAGGTAATGAATCAGGCCCCCACTAGACATATCAATATCCCGTTACTTGGTTGTCTCTTCCCAGTTACCATAAATACTGTTCTAACCTCTTAATGTACATATTATTTTCTTCTTTAATTTTAGAATTATCAAAAAGATTTGGATTTAATTAAAAACTTTTATTTCAAATGTTACAGAAAAACAATGACAACTATTTTCTAAACAAAACGAAACATCTTCTTTCCCAGGTGTACTACCTGGTAAAGTAGCTTGGCAGAGTCACATAGAAAAATGAAGGTTTTATTCATATGAACTAAGTGCTAAACAAACTGTTGCAGCACAAACTGACATTGCCAGACTTTAATCCTCAGTGATTTATAAAAAAGTTAGAGATGGCATGGCAGTTGGTGTGTAGGATTAAGGATTGTCTGCCATATTTAAGTTTCATGGTTTGACTCTGAGCAAGTCACTTAATTTGATGCCCCCCCCCCCAAATGAGATAACACACAAACAAATACACTAACCTATATATCATACACTCATTTTGATTTGAGGCTGCCACAAAGTCCTGCACTCCTGCACATTTCCTGATTGGTTGAATAATCTGTGCTGCAATGGACAGAACACATTTCTCCCAAGAGGCTGTGTTCCTGTAGCAAGTTCAAATGCCCCAGGCAAGCTGACATCTTCCTCCTCCTATTAAAATCTTGTCATACGTGTGAGGCTTGCATGTTTACACAGTATTTCTGGAACTGAGATAGTCTTGGAATCTTGTCACTGGTGTGTGTATGTATAACAAGCATTTCTAAGCTCTCCACAGTGTTTTTAAAGCAATGGAGCATTTTTTAAAGCTATGGCAAGCCCCCAGCCATCACCAGGCCTTAGGCAGCTGCTTATGTCACCCAGTGTTAGATCTGGCTCTATAAGACTTAGCAAAATCCCTTCCTTCAACATTCTTATAAACTGTCATGTTCACGTTTTGCAACTCAGATATTCCACAATTCAACTCAAATTTTAAATATGCAGCCACTTTGTTTAAAAAAAGAATTACAAAATTAACCAATTCACCATATATGGAACCCCATAAAATTAAAATCTCATTAATACAAAAATACAACACAGGTATAACATACTTAACTTAAATAATTCTGAAAAAGCACTACTTTTTTCCTAAGAGATAGGCTTACATAGCGTCCAGTGTGTGGGGTAAACCCAAAACAATCTAGTTGCAAATGAAAAAAATCCAAGATTCATTGTTTGTCAAATAATTTCTTAGGTCAAATGTTTTTGTCCTTTACAATACATAAGAATTCATCAGAACCATAGAATTGTTTTGAATTTCCCTTATACACTGGATGCTATGTGAACCTTTCTCTTTAGTTTAACATTCTTTTGGGCTGTGCAGCCACACGCTCGCTTTTTGACTACTTCCCCAAACTTCTAACCATATGTTAGCATACATGGGAGTCATCAAAACTCCTGTTGTTACCCCCGTTACCAAAAACAAAAATAATGTGTCTAAAATCACTGCCAATATAGTACGAAGCAAATCTACATGCATGCCTGACTGTAATTCGTACTGGTCTAAACGTAGCCCAGCTAATTCTATACCTTCATCCTTGCTGATCACTGTGTATAAAGAAATTGCACTGAGTGAAACCAGTAGACAAAATGCCATCTTTAACAACCTCTTATTCTGTTCACAAAATCATTTGAATCCCTAACTAAATGCTTGAACTTACCTATGACAGAATGGAAATAATGCTCTTCCACAGCAGCCAAAAGCTTGGTCCTAAAACCACTAGCTGTCATGGTGAGGCAGAAGAGAGAATTCTTTAAATATTGGTGTATTTTGGGGATACCAAAGTCACCTGATAGCCCAGGATTCATTATAGTCAAAAATGTGAGAGATTCATAATCCAACATTCCTTTCTTGGCTAATTCTGTTAACAAAAAATGTGATATTATAGTATATTAAAATAATAAAACTTTGTTCACCTTGTTATATTGGGATTCCTGGACAGCATTTCAATAATTTTCTTTTCATATTGTTCCTGGTTTAGAACTACCAAACATCATCCTTTGTTTGCCAACCTTATTCTTGGGGTTTTGTCTTCAGCAAGCCCATGCAAATACTATATACTATTTTTATTCACATTTTATAAAGCTTTCTTCTATTAAAACTTTTTTTTTCTGTCAAATTGCTTAAAGAAATCAATCTCACTTAATTCTGAAAAGGTGATAACAGCAAAAGTCTGTTGGTAGATTAAATAAACTAGACTTCTTAAAAACATTTTTTTTAAATCTCATTTCTCAGCTATAAAAATGTACTTTCAGATTTAAATTTCTTACTTATTCATTCCGGGCAAAAGGATAACATTGTCTACAACAATTATAATTTTCAAACTGTTTGTGAGACGTTTAAAAATGAAAGTACATTTTTATAGGCATGAAATTTAAAAGAAACATTAACACCTTTTTGGAATTCTGCAAAATTGATTTCCTTAAAGAGGTTAATTCTGTAAATGGATTACTGAGATCAATGCTCCATTCTGATTAACAAATGTAATTAATGAATTAATTAATTCATTCATTCATTAAAATGAAATGCATATCTTTATTAAATGTGAAGCTTAATCTGTTCCATGTTTCTATTCAGAGTTGGCCTATTTACCCATAAGCTCTAAAAACAGTACACATAATAACACTGTAAGTCACACATTATAGGTTCATAGATAAGTACTAGGCTAGCTGCCCTTATGGTCATTTTAAGCCTAGCCAAGATCTGTTTTTTGTGCTCAGAATAACCTATTCCATTTAGTTATAAATTGGCCTTACCCACCCCATGGTCGGTAACTATATATTACCCCGTAATGAGACTAACTGGACTCATACCATAGATAATTTGAGGAAACCCTTCCATTGGATAAAGCATTTAGGAGCTACCTCTATCCATTAGTAACACAGGGGACAACCCTGGAGTAAATTTTTGGTTTCTCATCCATAGAGCTAAGTTGTGCTTGTGATGCCCATGCCCTGGCCCAGCAATCAAGGAGCCTCAGTCCTCACCACTAACACCAGATATATGATTAAAGGATAACAAATACACACAGTAAAGTGCAATTTCCCTTAAGTGCATACAGAGATCACAGTCAGTCCAGGGCTGGTGGCTCCCTTGCTCTCCAGGTCCCCAATAAGACTCCCCACTGGCACAGCTATAGGGTCCAGATCTCAGCCAACTGGGCAAGCTAAAATCTCCAGCACCCTCTCTGTCCAACCAGTGCTTCATGTCCCTGCCCAAGTAGCTCACACACACACACTTCGAGATAAGTTTATGCAACCACACAGACACTCCTGGGAAAGGCTGGCACAGGTTCTCCAGCTGTGCCCCGTTTACTTAGACTATATGGTAATAATCCTGCCACCACCCAGCTAATATTTATCAGCTACTCAAAGGCCCTTAAACAGGTGTCCAATTATTACTGTGCAATATTAATATCCAATTGGTAGTGTAACCCCGGCTAAAGCTATTAGAGTGGCCTGTACAGTTTTACCAAAGGCATGCAAGTACTCTTAAGAGCTTAAATTATCTTTACAGAAACCAGCCACAGTCAAAAGGTTTTAAAATATTTAATAATAAATAATTAAAACCACAAGACAATACTTTCTACTACACAGTCAGTGCTAGTCAATAGTTCAGAGATCACACAAAAGTACTTAAAATAATTCAATAGTACAATTCTGACATAACAGAAAAACACTTAGTCTAATATTTCTAGATTCTAGCTATCTCTAAAAGAAAACGCAAGTCTAAGATAACTTACATGTGAGCAAGAGGCAGTGCTGTGAGTTGGACGATCAAGACAAACATGCTTAATAATCTCTGGTTCCCACTGTTTAAATTGAAACTGCAGTTCTGCTAAATATTGCATCATTCTTCACCCTTCCTGGAGTTCCCAGGCTACACATAAACTACATTTACATTCTTAACATCTCCCTTTTGTTATCTTACAGCTGGTCAGGAGCAGAGCAATAAAAATACATTCACATGTTTAAATCTAGCAATTTAACTCTTGGTTAAAACAATAGAAAGGATTTCTTCATCTAGACCTCTCGGCACCACTGTCTACATCAAAGGGTCACCAAATGCTTTACTTTTGTCAGTAGAGTGCACTGCTGTCACATTTATTTCCAGTTCCACATGTAACAGTATTTCTTTACATTTAAGATAACAAGCCTGTAGTTTGCATTCATATTTACAAATGAGAGAATTATCTGCACAATTCTATCTGGCTAGGTTGGCAGCCTTCGCAGTTCTCCCCCCAGGAGAACTCAAGCTAGTTTTTCAAGTGACCCTTGAGAAATGCCACTTGAGAGGGTTAGGTCTACCTGAGTGTACCTACCCTATTCTCTGTCTGGAGAGCCCATCTGCATTGGCATTGCTACTCCCACTGCGTTACTGCACTGACATATCATATGCTTGCAATCCCAGGCTCCATCTAAGCAACTTGGCATTTTGCGGGCTGGCTCTGTTTAACCATGTTAGGGGGTTGTGATCTGCCATAACAGTGAATTTCCTTCCATATTGATAATTCTGAAATTTTTGCAGTGCCCACACTATGGCTAGGCATTCCTTTTCTACAGCTGCATAGCATTCCTCCCTGGGTTGGAGCCTATGACTGAGATAAACCACTGGGTGCTCTTCTCCCTCTGAAGAAATCTGGCTAAGTACAGCCCCCACCCCATGGTTTGAAGCATTCACCTGCACAACAAATTCTTTGCTGTAATCTGGACTGGCTAACACAGGGGGTCCTCCCAAAGCTTCTTTACGCTTCTGGAATGCCTGCTCACAAGCTGGGGTCCACACTACCTTATCTGGCCTGTTCTTTCTTGTCAGGTCTGTGAGGGGAGCAGCTATGATACTATAACTGGGGACGAACTTTCTGTAGTACCCTGCTGTCCCTAAAAATGCCCTCGCCTGCTTTTTAGTAACATGTGCAGGGCATGTCTGAATGGCTTCCACTTTGGCAGGTTATTTATTTATTTATTTATTTATTTTATTTATTTTACATTTGTTAACCGGGGGGTGTCTGAGCTGAAAAGGTCCTTTTTCAGCAGAGGCCCGGGAAGAAAAGCTCCACAAAGAAAAATTACAGAAACATTTAGTTATTTAGACATGATCAGTATACACACAAATTACAGGAGACCTGTTTTTACAGTGGTATGCGGCACATAAACAGTTACAGTGGAGAGAACAAACAAAAAAATATTAATTTTAAAAATAAAGATAATTAATAGATTTGTGGTGTACAGCTGAAATTTGGAACATAGGTAGAATGCATACATAGTACACAGGTACAGTACATACATTGTAGATTAGCCAGTGTTTGTGAGTAAGACTGAAAACTATTATCAAGTGCTCTGGATTTTGTATGTATGTGTTATCCGCTTTCACTAGCTTGGGGAGCAATCATGGCACTGCCAACTTTCCTTGAGATGTTGCCTGATGAGGTCTTTAAAGGAGGCTTTGGATGATGTGTTTTGAATGCTTGTAGGGACAGAGTTCCATTTTTTAGCCACTGAACTACTATATAGTGCATCTCCAAAGCTATTGTAGCTGTTGGTGACTTCTAGTACTAGTTTTTTGATGATCTAAGAGGCCTTTTGGCTGAGTGATGTTGTACTAGGTTTTTGAGGGCAGGACACTTATTGGGGAGGTAATAGATAGAATGACAGAGGCAGAGCTGATTGTAAGTTAGGAGGATGGGCAGTTCAAGTCAGTGGAGCTGTCTCAAAGCAGTACAGTGATGAGTTCTATATGAGCAATTTGCAGCAAAGCGGGCAATTCTGTTATAGCAGGCTTCCATTTTGCTTAGTTCAGTTTTGTTGAGATTAGTCAGAATGGGAGATGCATAGAGTAGGGTGGATAGAAGTTGGGAGCGAGCAATGGCTGATCTTGTGTTGTTGGTAAGAAATGGTTTGATACGGTAGAGCGACCCCAGTTTGGCATGCGCTTTTTTAATAGTTAAGTTGAGATGACTATCAAATTTTAGGTGGGAGTCTATGGTTATTCCCAATAGCATAGCCTGTGGCACTGGAGCAATTGGAGTAGCATTTGTGGAGTAGATAGTGACTTGACTGTTAGTGTTTTTGTTAGAACTGGTTATAATCATAAGCTGAGTTTTCTTTGGATTGAGGATAAGTTGGGCTTTGGTAAGGTAGTTTTCAACGTCAGAGAATGCTAGTTGAGTTGTTTGCAGGAGGGTGGGAATGTTTTGTGCAGCTCAGATTAAGGTAGTGTCATCTGCATACTGAATTATAGATGCATGCTGTGTGGAGGTATGGAGGTCATTTGTGAAGACTGTGAATAGTAGTGGTCCTAAGATAGAACCCTGTGGGACTCCTATAGTTATGGGCAGCTGAGGAGAGAGAGAATTTTCCCATTTCACAGCTTGGTACCTGTCAGTTAAGTAGCTTTGGAACCAGGTAAGAGTGGAATTTGATAGATGATATTGGTTTAGTTTGTTTAGCAGGATTTGGTGTGAGACTGTGTCAAATGCTTTGGACATATCCAAAAAGAGTTGACACCTGTAGGCCTTCATTTTTGAGACGGTTTACTGTGTCTGTGAAGCAGAGGAGGGCTGTAGTGGTACTATGGGCAGGTCTGAAACCATGCTGAGTAGGTGACAGGATGTTGCTGTCTAGGAGATAGTTTAGCATCTGGGTATGGATGCATTTTTCTAGGATTTTGGCCAGGGGGGAGATTAAAGCAATGGGTCTGTAGTTATTAAGTTCAGTGGAGGTCCCGCCTTTATGTATGGGTGTAACATTGGATATTTTCCAGAGTTTGGGCACATAGTTTTCAACAATTGATCTGTTTATGAGAGTGGAGACTGGGATAGCAATAGCATCTGCTGTGAGTTTCAAGAAATAGCTGGGGAGTAGGTCGGCTGCTGTTGATGAGGTTTTTAGTTGGAGAGCATGCTTTTGATTGAAGTGGTGGAAACTGTTTTGAGGGTAAAGCTTGTATTAGTGTTATTTGTGTTGGGGGGGATAGTGAGGAAGGAACTGTCCTGTGATACTAAGGATAGAACTGAGTTCACAAAGTGGGAGTTGAATTGTGTTTCGATGGGAACTTTAGTGTCAGGGGTGGTTGGTTTGGGGGTAGCCTTTTGGGTGGATTTTAGTAGCTGGTTTACATTTTTCCAAAATATTTGCGGGTTGTGTTGGTATTTAGTTTGTAATGTTGTGTAGTTTGTCCAGCCTAATGCATTTTTTTGCACGGTTGCACAGTTCTTGGTACTTAGTTAGGCTTTGTGTTTCTTTGTTTTTTTTATAGTAAAGCCAGGCAGTGTCTCTGGACTTGAGGATTTGTTTGGTTTCCTTACTGAGCCAGAGGTTTGTAGAGGTTCTAACCTTGATTTTGAGCAATGGAGCGACAGTGTCTAGGTGTTGTAGAAATGTTTTGTTGAAATATGCTACAGCCTGGTCAAGTGGGAGGGTTTTTAGGGGGGTCCAGTCACAGTTACAGAGTAAAGTGTTGAGGACCTCAGGAGAGATTTTTTTGTGTTTCTAGTGGATATATAGTTAGTGGTTTTGCATATGCTTGTTCTACTACGTATAAAGTATATTATGTTGTGGTCACTTAAGGTGTCTGGGAGACTGCCTGCGTGGGGGTACAATGTGGGGTTGTTAGTTAGGACCCAATCAAGGATGTATTCCCTTTTAGATTTTTTATCACATCTAGTTGGAATTTGGACTAGCTGCTGGTAGCCATGGAGATTTATTAGATTACTTGGTGGTTCTGATATACAGGTGAACCAATCTAGGTTGAAGTCCCCCAGAATAAGGGTTTCTTGTGAGTATGTGGAAGAACACCAGGATAAGAAGTCTTCAAGGCTAGCAGGTGTATTACCAGGTGGAATATAGATCACAATTGTGGTGATGACCTTTTTAAGGTGAAGTTGAAGTTGTGAGATAAGTATGTCCCAATTATTGGGGGAGGGGTAGGAGTTTGGTAATTGACGGACAGTTAAGTTTGACTTGTACAGTAAGGCAGTTCCACCCCTTTACGAAGTGGTCTGTCTTGTCTAATGATATTGTAGCCGGTAGGGAGAACTTCTGAGTTAGCTATGTTTTTATTTAGCCAGGTTTCTGTTAAAGCAACTATGTCTGGGGAGTAGTGTGCTATTGTGGCCTGGAGTTCAGGTATTTTATTGTTGATACTTCTAATATTAATATTTAGCATTAAAAGATGGTTGGTTTTGCTGCTGTTGTTGATTTGCCCAGGGATGAAGAAAGTGGGGATGTTATGTTCTGACATTTGTGTTGGAACAGTTTGAGTTGGACAGGATGGATTTGGGCCTGGGTTGGGGTGGATATACCCACTTATGGTGAGCCTGGAGTTAAAATGGTTATACAGATGTTGGAGTTTGGTGAGGAGTGTGAGAAAGTATTGTGTTTTTTTGGAGTAGGAATGAGAGCATATGTGTTTAGTCCTGAATTGGTCCATTATATAGTTCTTGAATAACTGTGTGCAGATATTATTATAATGTGTGGTGTCTGTATACGAGAGTGCATAATGCAGTGTTGTGCTACTAAGTTTAGGGATATTGCTAGAGTGATAACTTGTGATGTTGTAAAGAATTATGAGAAGACAGACTAGACTTAGTTGTGTGATAGTCATGGTTATAAAGTTTAAGTTGTTTCTAGGTGGGGGGTTTGAATAGGAATTATAGGGTTGCACTATATGTGGATGGGGAAGTAGTGTGGATGATGTAAAAAATGCCTAGTGGGAATGAGAGTGATTGGGAGTATTTTGTGTGGAGCAAGTTGGTGTGGTATAATGTGATATGACTTGAGGAGCTGAGATTGGTGGCGGTGATGTGAGGGTGAGCTGTGGGTGTGGCTGTGATTACTATAAATGTAGAGGTAGTGGGGGGCAGGAGGGAATAGGGGGCAGGGCAGGGGAGCGGAGAGAGCCCGAGTGTTAGCAAGGGTGAACAGAGCAGGGCAGAGCCAACCAAGACAAAAGAAAAAGTAAGTATTACTTTACAAATCTGAATACTTTTAAAACAAATTCCTGAGGTCTAATGGCTTACCGGCAAGCAGAATGTAATTGCTGAGGAGCACTTGTGTCCTGGTGGGAGACTAGAAATTTAAAGATGGCTCCATGCTCAGCAGGATTCTAATATAGACTTTGTATTGGGGAGGGAGATAGCACAAGGGGTGTAAACCAGGTGGAATGCAAACAAACCAGAGAGGCAATCAGTGGAAATCAGTGAAGGCCTCAGAGGGGATAAGTAATAATTCAAACTACCTGTAAAGTGAAGGAGAGAAGAGACAGCAAAGTTTATTAAGGTTGGGAGTGTGTCTTCACATTGACTTGCTGATTAGTAACCAGTTTGTGCACAGATTAGAGTAGGGAGATACATTAGCAATGAAGGGGAATGTATAGAGATGCAAATAAACAGGTGGGCCTCCAAGTTATACAAACTAAGGCAGAAAGCACTGAGAGGGCTGCTTGATGGTTAATTTAGTCACAGGGATGTGAATTAAATGTATACTGTCTATTGGACAGTTAGGATTACTGTACTAGCGGGGGGGGGGACACAAGGCTACAACAGTCAGTTTTATTAGCAAGCTGAGAGCTACTAAGAAATACTGCTAATGTAATAGCTTCACTCTCATAAAACATACAAGTAGAATGCCTGGGTGGACAGACCCTAGTCTTGAGGCTCAAAATGTATATCCTTGTTTAGTTTGCAGTACTGATTCCTTCTTATACTGTATGGGTGGAGTGGTAGCCGCAGACTGCAGATTTGCTTGAGTGTGCTCCTGCTCGTGAGGCTCAAAATGTATATCCTTGTTTAGTTTGCAGTACTGATTCCTTCTTATACTGTATGGGTGGAGTGGTAGCCGCAGACTGCAGATTTGCTTGAGTGTGCTCGGCAAGCAAAATGTAATTGCTGAGGAGCACTTGTGTCCTGGTGGGAGACTAGAAATTTAAAGATGGCCTTATCTTACTACCTATCTTACTACCTATCTTACTAACTATACCAGTTATGGCCTTATCTTACCACTCCCCACTCTATGTCCTAGGTAGGAGACCTCTGCCATACCCACCTGACATTTGCTCGGCTTAATGGTCAACCCTGCCCTCTGTAGTCTGCCCAGCACCTCCCTGACATGCTGAAGGTGCTCTTGCCAGGAATGGCTGTAGATGACAATATCATCTAGGTAAGCAAGGGCAAACCCTCCTGCTCCTGCTAGGATATGATCTACCAGCCTCTGGAAAGTTGCTGGGGCATTCTTCATCCCAAAGGGCATCTTTGTGAATTCATACAAGTCAAAAAGAGTCACAAAGGCTGACTTCACTCTAGCACTGGGAGTCAAGGGCACCTGCCACTAACCCTTGGTAAGATCAATGGTTGTAAGATACTTAGCCCCACCCAGCTGCTCTAGGGCCGCATCTGTCCTAGGCATGGGGTAAGCTTCCGACTCTGTGTGACTATTTAATTTCCTGTAGTCCACACTGAACCTAGTGCTGACATCCTTCTTTGGCACCAGCACCACTGGGGACGCCCAGAGACTGTTGGACTCTTGAATCACCCCTAGTTCCAACATCTCCTGTACCTCCTCCCTCAGGGTCTGTCTGACTCTCTCAGGCACCCTATAAGGGGGCTGCCTAATAGGCCTTTGGTGTCCTGTATCCACCTGGTGCTGCACCAAGTGGGTGCACCCTGGTTTCCCAGTGAACATGTCCCCAAATTCCTGCAACACTGCTCGGATTTCTCAAACCTGGGTAGGAGATAGCTGCTGGGACATTACTACCCCTTCCACTGAGGTGTCAGCCTGAGCCTCACTGAGGAGATCAGTCCCCAGATCTCCCTCAGACTCCTCCTGCAATCCACTGCAAATGCTCAGCACAAGGGCCTCCCTATAATGGCAAGGTGTTATCATGTTAACATGGTACAATTCATGCCCCTGCCATCTGCCTAGCAGTCCCACCATGTAGTTAACATCACTTACATTTCTTACTACCTTGTAGGGACCCTCCCAAGCTGCTTGCAGCTTGTTGTGTCTGACAAGAATGAGAACCATCACCTGCTGCCCTACAGCATACTCTCTAGCTCAAGCATTCCTGTCAAACCACACCTTTTTCTGTTGTTGGGCTTCTGCCAGGTTCTCCTGGTCCAAGCCCATGAGTTCCCTGAGCCTTGTCCTGAGGTTTAGGACATATGGCACAACAGACTCCTTGTGAAACTTGCACTCACCTTCCCACTCATCTCGAATTAAATCTAGAGTTCCCCTCACCCGATGCCCATACAGCAACTGTGTTGGAGGAAAGCCTTCTAGCTTATCAGTGGGAGTGGTAAGCACTAGGTAACCTATCTAACACATAAGGAGTGGTTCTGGCCCAGAACTTGTAGTTATTAGCCATTTGGGCAGTTTTTCCATCTCTCTCAACTTTCTGATTTAAAATCCTGCATTTGCACTTGTTTCCCTCCTTAACTAGTTTAGTCCAGATACAGATTCTTAGTTTTAGCACTTGAATTTGCTTATTTGTGCTCAGCACTTGTTCAGAACTTGTTGTAAGCACTAAATAACGTACAAATTACTACAGCACTCAACCTTCCTCATTACCTAGAGAAAAACATTTTTGTACTTACTTTCCTCATTTGCTTAGAGAAAACAGCTCTTGTACTCACTTTCCTCACTTATCTAGAGGAAAATAGTTTTTTATTCAGGCATGTCCAAGGGTCAGCTCCCAGGGTTCTCTCCTGTCTATCTGATGAATCTGAGCACCTTGGGGCAATGTAGAAATTGCCTCATGTACACAGACAACCTCTCCTCCTACCACCCAGCACTACAACCTGTGAGAAATGCACTTATCTAGCAAAACTGGAGGTAAAGCTCTCTCCAATCAAGACTGAACTTGACAGTCAAGAGGAGAAGGTAAACACTTGCACCACACCACACTCATCACATAGTCTCACTAAATCTACACCACCAAAATCCACACATAGAAACACAAAAACATTTGCGGAGGCTGTCAATAATAATCTGCTCAAGCAACAGAGACCACCAAAGCAGAAATGCAAGCAACCTCCACCCCCCAACACAACCCAAATGACACATAGCCCACAGACTCAGTGTGCCACTCAACCACAGCCAATAAGGCAAAACAACGTACCCAACACACTAGTCACAGTGACTCTATAGTCAGGCACACTGATGTCCCATTCACCAAGCTAAACATGGAGAAGGTTACTGTCAGCTGCCTGTTGCATGCCAGGATCCGCCACATAACCCACGCATTCAGTTCACTCCACAACAAGTACAAATATGACTCTGTCTTTGTCCATGTTGGTGTGATTGACCTGAGAAGTAACTCCTTAGACTACATGAAAAAAGACATGGAAGAGCTCTCCGATCATGTAGCCCAGGCAGGTATGACCCTAGCCCTGAGTAGCATTCTGCCATCACCCAGAATGATACCACAGTACAAGGACAAAATGATTGACTTCAACAATTGGCTAAACTTCTGGTGTCATTCTAAAGGGATCCAGTATCTGCCTGGGATGACATGGTCAACAGACCACGATGCTTTGCCAGAGATGGCCTGCAACTGTCACCCCTGGGATTCCGGATACTGGCTAAGGTTTTTGCCGCCCCTATAGTGCCTTTTTTAGGCAAGGTTCAAATGACAAATTCACCACCATAACAGGAACAGGCAAGCAAAAACTGAGGGTGATGCTACTCAATGCTAGAAGTCTAAATCTCAAAATGCACTCACTCAAGGTACTCCTTAAAATGGAGAACATTGATATCTGTGCAGTGACTGAGACCTGGTTCAAGGCTCCAGAGAGCACCACTGCACTACCAGGCTATAACTCATACCACACATTTCGGCCATGTAACCTGGACCGGAACACCAAAGGCGGAGGTGTGTCCATATTCATTAATGATATCCACACCTCCAGGCTAGTTGCTCAGCATAATGCAGCTGAGGTTATCCAAGTGCAACTAACTCTGGGCAAACCTGCAATCCAAATTGTAGCTTGCTACAGATCCCCCACCATGACCCAGGATTCCCACTCCACTTTTCTTGATGCACTGGAAAATATTAGGGTTCAACCAAACACCCTAATAATGGGCGATTTCAACTACCCCAACATTAACTGGGAAAACTACTCATGTACCAACTCCTTCGCTCAACACCTTTTGGAATTCATAAACTCCAATGCCCTGGATCAGCTTATCCACACCCCCCACCAGGGGCAACAATATCCTGGATCTAGTCATTACCAACATGATTGACCGGTGTTCCATACCTGAACTCAATGCCTCATTGGTCCGATCCTACCATAAGCTAATTACCGTAGATATCCACATCCTGCCTCCACCTCCCCATTAAGGAAACAATGGTAAAACATTTCTCCAAAGCCAACTTCATGCTTCTTAAGACAGAAGTGGTGAACTTCATAAGCATTTACACGAGTGCATGGATCGTGCTATCCCAAACAGAACCAAGATGCTATCCTTCAAAATAAGGAAGCCAATCTGGTGGTCCCCTGCCATAAACAAACTGTACAACAGAAGGAAGAAACTGTTGCCAAAGAGAGTAAAATCCCATGAGTGGAGGAGCTCCCTGGTCAGCCTCAGTAAGAAGCTGCGATCCCTGATAAAATCTTCCAAAGCCAGTTATGAAAACAAAATTGCCACTGATTCTAAAGACAGCCACAAAGCATTCTATAGCTATGTCAAGAATCTCAATGGCAACACTCAGATCTGCTCTGAGTTACAGCACAATGGCACTAAATATGCAGACCCAACTGATACTGCCAACATCCTGGTAGATAGGTTCAGTGCTAACTTTACCCCACTCTCACCCCCTAAAAAGCCCATCTCTATACCGAAAGAATGCAAAGTTCCTGTAATCATGGCTGCATAGGTAAAAACCACACTCTCCAAAGCCAAGAACACAGCATCCATGGAACCAGACAACATCCCAGGCTGCGTTCTACATGAACTACAGAACGAACTGGTACCCCACCTAAGTACCATGTTCAATCATAGCCTCACCTCAGGCTTTGTGCCTGCTAAATGGTGCACAGTGACTGTTATCCCACTTCACAAGGGGGGAGCCACCACGGACCCCGGGAACTACAGCCCCATTAGCCTGATGAGCCTGGTCTGCAAGGCCATGGAACGTATCATCATGGAACTTATAAACAAAGACATTGATAATCTTCAAGCTCTGGACCCCACCCAGTTTGGGTTTGTAAAAGGCAGATCATATCTCCTAAACCTAATAGACTTCTCTGAAGCAGTCACCAAAGCCGTAGATGAGGGTAAGGTGGTTCAGACAGCCAATCTAGATCTTTCCAAGGCTTTTGACACCATCCCCCACTCTGGAATTATAGATAAACTCACTAAACTAGATATAAATCTCTATGTCACAAGATGGGTTGCCAACTGGCTCACTGACAGAACCCACACTGTGAAAGTAGCAGACTCCAAATCTGACTTCAGACCAGTGATAAGTGGAGTACCACAGGGTTCAGTCCTGTGTCCTCTCCTGTTTGGTATCTACTTCTCTGAAGTACAGGCTAACACAGAAGGTCTTTGGCTAATGAAGTTTGCAGATGACTGCAAACTAAGAGCCATAATCAAAACTCCTAATGATGTGGACATCCTACAAAAGGGCCTCACTGAGACAGATGCCTGGTGTCAAAGCCATGGCCTCAAGCTCAATGCCAAAAAAGTGCATTGTCATCCCCTTTGGTAAAAACTCTGCACCCATGAGCTACAATGTAGGTGGTAGTATACTTAACACCAAAAGTGTGATAAGAGACCTTGGGACACAGGTGGACAGCAGTCTCTCCTTTGATAATCACATCGCCACAGTAGTCAGGAAATCCTTCTACATGGCACACCTCATCACAAAAGTTTTCTCATCCAGAAAAAAAAGGTCATTGTTCCCCTCTACACAGCACTCATTAGACCCATTATAGAGTACAATGCCCCATTTTGGTATGTACCTCACAAGACATCTACAACAACTGGAAAGGCCACAGAAATACCTCACAAAGAGGATTACCGGCCTCAAACAGATGCCCTACGCAGACCGTCTCAAAAAACTCCAGCTTTACTCCGTCGCATATCGCCAAATCAGAGGTGATCTCTGCCTAACATACAAAGCTATGTCAAACCCAGAGCTGTTGGACATGCTCCACTTAAAGAAGTCCCAATCCCTCCAAGCTACACACTCTAGGGACCTAAACCTTGTCACCACAATAAACAGAACATGCCAGAGGGATAGATTCCTGTCCCAGAGACTTCCCATACTCTGGAATAAACTACCTATCTATATCAAACAAAGTTCCTCATTAGTACTCTTCAAGAAAAATCTTGATGATTGGATGGGAAATAGGAAATTCACCCCGGGGATCACTTATGTGGCTCTGCTTGACAGTGGCACACGAAAATAATTTTCTTGGGTGGCAAAAGCCAAGGTACCTTTTTGGCTGGGTTTGTATAGGCCCTAGGGCCGATAACCTAGTACCTACCTATGAACCTATAAACGTATGAACTCAAAGGGTGAAAAACCTGTGGATTCCTGGGGAACCTCTCTGTAAGCAAACAACAGATGGGGCAAATATTTGTCCCACTCCCTCTTAAACTGATCTGCAAATGCCCGTAGCATGGACTTGATTGTAAAGTTTAACCTCTCAACAAGACCATTAGTCTAGGGATGGTAGGGGGTGGTCTTCATGTGCTTCACCCCACAGGACTTACACAAACAAGCCAGCAGGTCTGAAATGAAATTGTCACCTCTGTCAATCAGTATTTCTTTTGGGAAACCTACCCTGCTGAAAATCCCTAACAAAGCATTTGCCACCTTCTCTGCCTCAATGGAGGACAAAGCTAGTGCCTCAGGGTATCGTGTAGCATAATCCTCTACCACTGGGATATATTTTTTTCCTGTGGAACTTGGGGTACTCAGAGGACCCACAATATCCATAGCTACCCTCTAAAATGGCTCCTCACTCACAGGCAAAGGAATCAAAGGACCTCTCATCTTGTCTCCTGCCTTGCCTACCTTTTGGCACTGCTCACAGGTCCTGCAGTACCCTATTACATCCCTGGAAATTCCAGGCCAAAAGAAGTTCTGCATAATATGCCTCATTGTACATTTTATGCCCATATGATCTGCAAAAGGAATATAATGGGCTATGGCTTGAAGTGCCAGATGGTAGGCTCTAGACACTACCAAATGCTGTACTCTCTCACCTTCTAGCCCTCCCTCAGGGGTCGATTCTCTGTATAGTAACCCTTTGTCCCAGTATACAGATTCTCCCTTTCCTTGAGAATCAGGTACCTCTCTAGCTACCTGCCTCAGGCCTTGCAATGTAGGGTCTGAGAGCTGAGCCTGTCTCAACTCTCTCCTTGTAACCCTTCCCAGCTCCCCTTTCACAGGAAGTCTGGCATCCTCTGACAGTGGTGCCTCACTGTCAGCCTGGGTACTACTACTCACCTTTACCTTTGCAGTCACTCTGTCCAAGGGACCATCAGTACCCACAAGCAGCTGTGGCTCACCTTCAGACTCACTGCTACAGGGTAGCTCCCTCCTTGAAGTAACCACCTCACCAGTCCTGGCTACAAGTATGCAGTCTGTCTGGGTCTCCCCCAGGCTACCAGACTTACCTGCTTGTCTCCAAGCCTGACTGTAATTAACTGGACAAGCATAGGGTACTGCACTATCAAAAAATCATTCCCTATCAGGACATCTGCAGGTATATTCTCAAACACACCTACTTCCTGGCTTCCTTTTCCACCCTCCCAGTCAAGGTGAATCCTAGCCAAAGGTATTTCAAATGAGATCCCTCCCAAAGCCCTGAATGGAGTAGACTGCCCAGGCAAGTAGTGCTCCTCTGTAACCATTGCAGGCTTTACAATGGTTATCTCAAAGGCTGTGTCTCTCTTGGCAATGGCCTCTTTGCCATACACTACAATAGGATATAGCCTCTGGTGGTAGTTTGGTACCCTTGTTGTCCCAAGACAACCTACTATTGCCATTTTGTCTTTCCCACTTACTGGCTCCCTCACCTTTTGTTCTCTACTTTGCCTCTATGTATGCCACATGGCCCCACTGGTTGCATTCAAAACATTTAACCCAACTCCTGGATGTGTACCTGGACTAGTGGCTTCCCCTGCAACTGGCAGATTCTGTTGTGGCAGTCTGTGCTGCCTACCATGGGTTCTTTTAGACCCATGAGCAGTACTGGGGGTCCACTTCCTGTGCAGGGCTGCCCTGCTTGCCAGGTATTGGTCTCCCTCCTTCCCCAACTCATCTGAAGTAGCACATTGTCTATCAGATAACCAGATCCTCATGTCCTCAGGCAAAGTGCTAAGGGCTTGTTCCCTCACCAAAAGGTCTGCCAGCCCTTCAAAAGTGGTGATGTAACATCCACTCACCCCCCCCCCCATGGAAATAAGTGCTCAGTTCAGCAACATATTCACACACACTTTCCTCGGCCTTGCATCTATGCTCACAAAGCTTTTCCCTATATGCTTCAGGTGTTACCTTAAACAGTTCTAAAAGACATTTCTTAACAGCAGTATAATCAAAACATGCAATGTCAGACATTTTGCACAGAATAGTTACAGCATTACGATGGAGTAAGGGGGTCAGGAACCGTACCCAGAGCACTTAGTCAACTTCATACTGTTTACATACCCTCTCAAACATATGAATGAAACTATCAAAAGTATCCCCCTCTTTAAACTGTGGAAGAAACTTACTGACCTTTTGTGCTTCTGGGGTCCAGTTACTCCCTTTTCCTTTAACTCCATGACTCTGGTGAAGAGTCAGCATCTCCTTCTCATGCTGCTTCTGCCTCTCTTGTTCCTCAGCTTGCAGACATAACAGTTTCTCATTCTCCTCAGTCTGCAAACATTGCAGTCTCTCATTTGCTTCTAATTCCACATGCCTGGCCTCCAACTCAAGTCTCTTTAGCTCCAGCTGGATTTTTAATTCCACTACAGAAAGGTTGAGCTGTCCATTCTCCGAGGGAATTATATCTCCACTGCCAGTCTGATTGTCCTCCTGGTTGCTGTTTTCTGATGCAGCTGTAACCAAGGCTGCAATCAGGTCTGCCTTAGTCAGGTTTCCATGCACCAGTCCCCTAGTCTGGCACATCTCTGCCGGCTGGCTCCTTGTCAGCTTTCCATACTCCTCTGCTGACATGCTGCCTGCTCACCCTAACTAACTAAGCTAACAAAAGAAATAAAACAATTGTGATCTGAACTCTGAGTATTCACTGCATGGCTGTTTTATAGTACAAAACACCTTCAAAGCTCACTGCACACAAGCTACAGGATTCACTCTACCCATGCCACTACAAGCCAATTAGTATTTGCCAACTAATTGATATGTGATGTGGATATCCAACCACTGCCAAACACAAATGTGATGCCCATGCCCTAGCCTCAATCCTTACCATTAACACCAGAGAGGGAGTCTCATATATAAGGAAAGAATAACAAATACACACAGTAAAGTGCAATTTCCCTTAAGAGCACACAGAGATCACAGTCAGTCCAGGGTTGGTCGCTCCCTTGCTCTCCAGGTCTCCAATAAGACTCCCCACTGGCACAGCTATAGGGTCCAGATCTCAGCCAGCTGGGCAAGCTAAAATCTCCAACACCCTCTCTGTCCAACCAGTGCTTCATGTCCCTGCCCAAGTAGCTGACACACACATACTTCAAGATAAGTTTATACAACCACACAGACACTCCTGGGAATGGCTGGCATAGGTTCTCCAGCTGTACAGTATACGGTAGTAATCCTGCCACCACCCAGCTAATATTTATCAGCTACTCAAAGGCCCTTATACGGGTGTCCAATTATTACTGTGCAATATTAATATCCAATTGGTAGTATAGCCCAGGGCTAAAGCCATTAGAGTGGCCTTGTACAGTTTTACCAAAGGCATGCAAGTACTTTTAAGAGCTTAAATTATCTTTGCACAAACCAGCCACAGTTAAAAGGTTTTAAAATATTTAATAATAAATAAAACCACAAGACAATACTTTCTACTACACAGTCAGTGCTAGTCAAGAGTTCAGAGATCACACAGAAATACTTAAAATAATTCAGTAGTACAGTTCTGACATAACAGAAAAACACTTAATCTAATCTTTGTAGATTCTAGCTATCTCTAAAAGAAAACACCAGTCTAAGATACCGTACATGTGAGCAAGAGGCAGTACTGTGAGTTGGATGATCAAGACAAAAATGCTTAATAATCTCTGGTTCTCACTGTTTAAATTGAAACTGCAGGTTTTGCTAAACATTACATCATTCTTCACCCTTCCTGGAGTTCCCAGGCTACACTTGAACTACATTTACATTCGTAACATCTCCCTTTTGTTATCTTGCAGCTGGTCAGGAGCAGAGCAATAAAAATACATTTGCATGTTTAAATCTAGCAATTTAACTCTTGGTTAAAACAACAGAAAGAATTTCTTCATCTAGACTACTTGGCACCACTGTCTATATCAAAGGGTCGCCACTTGCTTTACTTTGGTCAGTAAAGTACACTGTTGTCACATTTATTTCCAGTTCCACATGTAACAGTATTTCTTTAAATTTAAGACAACAAGCCTGTAGTTTACATTCATATTTACAAATGACAGAATTATCGGCACAATTCTATCTGGCTAGGCTGGCAGCCTTCACAGCACTTGAATATAGACAGGAATGAACTTTGTTATATGGATGGGAGGTCTGTTTCACAGCAGAGGTATCCTCTGTGAGATAAACCTGTCCTTTCAAACTATTCTGTTGATGTTGCAGAAGAGGTTTAGATCCCTAGACTGAGTATTTCTGATGTCATTTGACTTGCTGATGTGCAGTACATCCATCAGTACTGAGTCAGAGGATGCCTTGTATGCCAGACACAAGTCACCTCTTAGCAGTCTGTATGATACTGAGTATAGTGACAGGGCTCTGGTTCAGTCCATGTAGGATATACTTTTGAGGCCTTATACCCTTTTAATAAGGTATCTCTGTGGGTATTCCAGTTGTTGAATGTGTTTGAACAAGTACATGCCAAAAGGGGCATTATATTCAATGAATGGCCTAATGTGGCCTTATTAAAGGGGGACAATCATATCCGTAGATCTAGACACAATCCCTTTGTTTATAATATGTGCAATATAGAAAGACTTTCTTACAACAATAGACAAGTTCATCAAAAGTTAGGTCACTGTATACATAAATTCCCAAATCCCGAACAACCAGGTCAACTCTTAGGGGTGTATTGTCAATGTGGTAGTTCCCTGGGGTAGATAACTTCCCAATGGATTCAATATTGCATTTTGTCAATTAGTTTCAGTCCATGATTTTGGTACCAGTTATTTATTTGAGACAAACCTTCCTGTAGGATGGCCAAGTCATTTGGGGATTTAGTTACTGCTCTTAGTTTTCAGTCATCTGCAAACCTAGTCAGCCAAAGCCCTTTAGTATTGGCTTTTGCTTCAACAAATTAGATTCCAAACAGGGGAGATCACAGCACAAAACCCTGGGGGACTCCAGTGGTGACTGGTCTTTTTGTGGCATTATCTTCCCCTATTTTGTTTATCTGTATCCCATCCTAGAGCCAGCTGGCAATCCAGCAGGTGACACAGGGGTTTATCTCCAGTTTATATAGCTTTTCTACTATGTCTGACTGAGGAATTGTGTCAAAATCTTTGGCCAGGTTGAAATATGTGGTGTGTACCATTTTGTCTTTATCCATTGCTCTGGCGACCTTTTTAAAAAAATCCACTAGGCTGAGTAGGCATGATGAATCCAAACTTAGTCCAGTCCTGTGTTTGGATGTTTCTTATGTCATGATTCATTAATTCCATGATACGTCTTTCCCTGGATTTGCTTATGAGGCTGATTAGACGTATGGGTCTGGAATTGCTTGGGTCTGTGGAAGGTGTTCTCTTATGCAGAGGAATGACTGTAGCTGTTCTCCATTCACTTGGTACAAAACCTGTATGGAGGCTGAGATTGAACAATGTTGTTAAGGGTGTAGCTAAATTCTGCTTCATGTTTTTTAAGATGCATCCAGGGATATTGTCTGGACCCATTGCTGCAGTATTTTTAGCTTTTGATAGCACTTTTAGGACTTGGTCTTCTGTGATAGTTAGAAGCGAACCAGTCTGAGAGATAGACAGAGAGGACAGAAGGGTAAGGTTACAGCTAAATTTATCAGCCAGTAGGTTCGCTATATATTCAGCATATTGCTGCATTGTGCATTGTGCTTTTGATATTATGTACATAACTAAAAATGCTTTGTGATTGTCTTTGACTTGGGTAGCAATATGAGTTTCAAACTTGGATTTGGTAGATGTTATTAAGCTCCTGGTCTGCTTGTTTATTTCAGTAGAAGGGCTCTAACATTCTGGGAATTACTCTTCTTACAATTAGTCAACATTATTTTCCTTTCATTATAAAGCTTGTTGATAATATGGTTGCACCAAGTAAGTTTGTTTCTGGGATTTGCCCTGCACTTCTTCCTATGAGGTACAGCTGCATCTATGCAGCTGTTTACATGCTGGTATAGGTATAGTGGTATATGTTCTTAGTATTCACTGGAGTTAACTGAGTTTGGTGAGGAATTGATGCTTGCCAATGTATCACTTAGGAGCAGGTAGTCTGTCTTAAAGAAATTTCTAAAGGAACCTTGGGTGGAAGGGATCTTTGGTTTCAATTTTATTTTGAAGGAGACTGCTTTCTGGGGAGACCTAGCAAGTAATGAAGATATACAAGGGGTGGTACAAAGTGCTCCCATATTAGTAAGGACAAGATCCAAGATGTTAATCCCCCTAGTAGGTACTCTGACTGATTGATCCAGGTTACTTGCATTGACAAAGTCCAGAAATCTCTGTGCTTGTCCACTAGTGTGGTATAGGTTTCCCAGTATATGGTTGGATAGTTTAGATCACCTAGAAAAATTATATTGTATTTAATACTAACTGATTCTAGCTCCTGTAGATAGCTACTGTGGCTTTCTTTTGTCATCAATGAAGTTCTGTAACTAGCTAGTATATGGTATGGGACCTTTCTGATGGTTATTCGGACATGAAGAAGCTCTAGTGCAACATGCTGCTTTACCAACTTTAATGGGAGTCTCTTCTGGATGTAGACTGATACACCTCCACCTTTTTTCCCATCCTGCACCGTAGCTGGTGTAAATGTGTGGAAGGTTTTATAGCCCTGCAGCTAGATTGCTCAACACTGTTTTAAACCGTGTTTCAGTCAGTACACAGATGTCAAATCTTCCAGGGTGAGAAAGGCTTGTAGGGAATAGTTTTATTACTATTACCAAAATCTTTCAGGCAAGAAAGCACACGTTACTTTCTGCAGGATCCCTTTGTATTGACAGCTTTCTTTTTCATAGCATGTCTATAGAAATTAAGCCAAAATTTGCTAAACATTCTTTGTAATACCACACATACACACACACACACACACACACACACACACACACACACACTTAGAAATTGGAAACATTTTGCATACCAGCAGAAAAAATAATATAGTTGTAGGTAAATAGGGAAGATACATAGCATTGCAGCTCAGACAGGAATCAGTAGGTCCAGCTGTCCCTGGTAACAGTATAGCACATAAAGTAAGAAACAGCAACAGCATATTATCAGTAGGATGGATTTGTAAAGAAGCAATGGTGCCCGAGGAGACAAAGCAAGAACAATAGCACAAACAGGATTGGGATAGTTTTAGTAACTACTGTAATGGTGCCTAAGGAGGAGGAGAATGTGATACCCTCCCCAGGTACCCTACCCAGGAACCTGACCCAGCACCCTTAAACTTTTTAATGAAGATTTCCAGACATTTCTGACTGTGTTATTTTGCTTGCTGTATTTTCCATTCTGTAATACTTGGCAGGTTTCAAAAGTTTGTTTTATCATTGCTTACAGGAGAACTTAATCTATCGCAGTACAATTACCTTAATTAGAGAATTCCAAAAGTATTAAAACTCCCCTGTTGTTTACAGAAACCAGCCACACTTGACATATCTATCTTAAATGTAACTCCTGCCATTTATAAATAATGCATATTCATACATACACACATGCATACAAATATTTCAAGCATGATCATTAATTGCCAAGGTGGTTAGAAAATCCTTCTATGTGGCCCACCTAATCACAAAAGGGTTCACATCTAGAACAAAAGATGTTATTGTGCCTCTCTACTCATCACTCATTAGACCCATTATAGAATACAATGCCCCATTTGGGATGTACCTTACAAGACATCTGCAACAGCTAGAAAGACCACAAAAGTAAAAGACCACCAAACTCCTGCCTCCCCCATAGTGCCTTTTTAGGCAATGCCATGAGGTCAAAACTACCAACATGAAAATTTCATCAAAACATTAATTAAAGGTCATGCTGCTAAACGCTAGGAGTCTAAACATGAAACTGCACTCATTGCAAGCATTCTTAACCCTGGAAGAAGCTGACATCTGAGCAGTCACAGAAACCTGGTTCAAAGCTGCGGAGAGCACCCCAGCCATACCAGGTTACTTATCCTATCATTCATTCAGACCCCAAACCTTGGGCAGCAAAATAAAAGGAGGTGGAGCTGCAATATATATAAAAGACATGCATGCCTCTAGGCTGATCAAACAGTATGATGCATAGGAAACACTCTAGGTGCAGTTAACAATTGACAAGACCCCTATTCAAATTATAGCTAGCTAGCTACAGTCCTCCAACTCTGACTCAAGATGCCCACTCCGCCTATCTGAACCTCTTCAAATCTATCAAGATTCAACACTATACTCTGATCCTGGGTGACTTTAACTATCCAACCATAGAGTGGAAGAAACACTCATGCCAAAACACAAATGCCCAGAGATTCCTTGATTTCGTCAATGCAAATGCTTTGGACCAGTTGGTTGACACCCCCACAAGAGGTGAAAATATCTTGGACTTGGTATTAACAAACATGAGTAACCACTGCAGCATCCCTACAGTGTTGTCATCCCTGTTAAGAGCTGACCACAAAGCAGTCACTTTCAAAGTCACCATATCCCCCGACCCCCCCCCCCCCCAGCTAGTGTCAAACACAAAAAAAAATTCTCCAAAGGTGATTACAACCTCCTGAGGGAAGGTATAAACAGTTTCACAGCCCCTCCCTCTTCATAGGAACTGGCACATATGTCCAAAGCTACACCAAAGTACTTAACAAGCATTTATATAGCTGCATGGAATCAGGAATACCAGACAGGACAAAATCATCCTCCTCAAGGAAGAGTAAACCTGTCTGGTGGACATCTACAATAAATAAACGCTATAATAAAAAGAACAAAAATTGCTGTCCAGGACCAAGAAGGAGCAGGTGTCGAATTGGAAACAATCTCTACTTAGCCTGAACCAACAAATAAGAGTTGTAGTAAAATCCTCCAAAGCAAACTTTGAGTCCAAACTGGCCACATCTACAAAAGAGAATCATAAGGCCTTCTTCACATATGTCCGCAATCTCAAGGGAAGCACCCAGATCTGCTCAGAACTGGTGGTCAAGGACACCACATAACACAAATGCTGTAGATATAGCCAACCTGCTAGCAGACAGGTTCAGTGAAAACTTCACTCCTGCCCCCCCCCATCAGCAAAACAGGACATCCCCAGTACCTGCCCCCCTCCCCTTATCTCTAGGGAGCAAGTCATCACTGACCTCTTAAAGGCAAAAAATACAGCCTCCATGGCACCCAATAACATCCCAGGCTGCATCCTTCATGAACTCAGACAGGACCTTGCAGTACCATTAGGCACCCTATTCAACCAAAGCCTTTGTACTGGCTTCATCCCAGCCGAGTGAAGGACAGATGCTGTCATACCTTTGCACAAATGTGGAGCATCCACCAATCCAGCAAATTATAGACCCATCAGCCTAACTAGCCTGATCTGCAAGGCCTTGGAGAGGATTATCATGGACCACATTAACAAGTACATTGGCAACCTCAAGACACTTGATCCCACACAGTTTGTTTTTTTCAAGGGGAGGTCATGCCTGTTAAATGTGGTCGACTTCTTTGAGACGGTCACCAAGGCCATAGATGAGGGGAACACAGTGCACACCACCTACCTTGACCTGGCCAAAGCCTTCGATGCTATTTCCCACTCAGGTATAATAGATGAATTCTCTTAACTAGACATCAATCCATATGTTACCAGATGGGTAGCAAACTGGCTCACTGATACAACCCGCCTAGTCAAAATAGAAGAAACCACCTCAAGTAGTAGACCCACACCAAGTGGTGTACCCCAGGGATCATGCTGGGGCCTCTTCTGTTTGGGATACATTTCTCAGAGGTGCAGGCCAAATCTAGTGGGCTAAGGCTGATCAAGTCTGCAGATGACTGCAAGTCGGGTGCTGTCATCAATTCCCCTAGTGATGTGGGCATCTTCCAAGAGGGTCTCACTCAAACAAATGTCTTGTGCCAGAAACATGGCCTCAAACTGAATGCCAAAAATGCATCATCATTATCCCCTTTGGGGAGAGTGACGTCCCCACAAATTATCACATTGATAATAAGGTACAAAACACGCTATCAGTCAAGAGGGACTTGGGCACCCAGGTTGATAGCAAACTGACTTTTGACCACCATATTTCCTCTGTTGTATGGAAAGCTTTCTACATGGCCCACCTCATTAGTAAAGGTATCATCCTGGGACAATGTAATCATAACATCCCTGTATTCTTCCTTTATAAGACCCATCATTGAGTATAATGCCCTTTTCGGCATGTACCAGCTGGAAAGACCACAGAGGTTCCTCTCTTGGAGTATCGAGGGCCTCAAACATCTACCCTACACAGATAGGGTAAAATCCCTGTCCCTCTACTCAGTCTCCTACAGACTCCTCAGAGGTGACCTCTGTCTGGCATACAAAGCCATCTCAGCCCCCTCCTGATGGGACTGCTGCATATCCGCAAGTCAAGATCTACTCAAGTAACCTGCATGTGCGACCTCAACCTGGTCTGTGATATCAGTAGGACTATATGGCAGGACAGATTTGTGTCCCAGGGACTCCCCCTTTTGTGGAATAGACTCCCTCTCTATGTAAAGCAGAGTACCTCATTAAACATTTTAAGTGCAACCTGGATAACTGGATGGGGAGCAGTAAATACACCCCTGTGATTCCACCTGTGTCCCTGCTGGACAGTGGCATAGGGTGCTGACTTGTTGGAAAATGGCCTAATAATCTTACTTCTTATGATCCTATAAAAAAGAATGCTCATACTTCTTTTTATGTACTCCGTCTAAGATGCATCATGATGAGAACTATTTTGATTTAAACTGCCTCCTAACAGTCTCATTTCACACAACCAATTATGTCAATTAAACATTCAAAAGACTATTCTGACAAAATAGTTCAAATGCAAATAGGAAAAGCAACAAGTGAAACAGTCAACATTTTGGGAAATATATTTCAGAAATATGTTAGTTCTCAGAATAACTCAAAATACCCACATCAGACCCTAATTTCTTGATTGTCAGGAAAAATTCCTGACAGGTGGCAACAATACAACATTTTCAGACTTCCATGGACATGACTAAAAGCAAGCCAAAACCTCATTATCTGAGGTGCACTAATATTTTAATACCATGTAACTGTGCATCAACAGTAATTTAAACACTAACACTCTGTACGCCATTTTAAATAAGTAAACAGTGCAATACTCTGTATATCACAGCATCTTATTAAACACACAGTACTCTGTATGTCACCGCACCTTATTAAATAATACAGCAGTACTCCGTATGTCGCAGCGCTTTATTATATACAACAATACTCTGTATATCGCAGCATCTTATTAAACACAGCAATACTCTGTATGTCACAGCGCCTTATTAAACACAACAGTACTCTGTATGTTTCAGTACCTTATTAACTACAGCAATACTCTGTATGTTTCAGTACCTTATTAAACACAGCATTACTCTGTATTTCACATCATTTTGTTAAATACAGCAGTACTCTGTATGTCACAGCAGCTTATTAAATACAGAAGTACTCTGTGTTGCAGCGCTTTATTAAATACAGCTATAGTCTGTATGCCACAGTGCTTTACTAAATACACCGATACTCTGTATGTCATAGCACCTTATTAAACACAACAGTACTCTGTATGTTTCAGTACCTTATTAAAAACAGCAGTACTCTGTATGTTGCAACACATTATTAAGTATAGCAATACTCTATAATTCTCAGCACCTTATTAAATACAGTAATACCCTGTATGTCGCAGCACCTTATTAAATACAGCAGTACTCTGTATGTTGTAGCACCTTATTAAATACAGTAATAGTCTGTATGTCACAGCACCTTGTTAAATACAGCAGTACTCTGTATGTCGCAGCACTTTGTTAAATACAGCAGTACTCTGTATGTCACAGCACCTTATTAAATACAGCAGTACTCTGTATGTTGTAGCACCTTATTAAATACAGCAGTACTCTGTATGTTGTAGCACCTTATTAAATACAGTAATACTCTGTATGTCACAGCACCTTATTAAATACAGTAATACTCTGTATGTCACAGCACCTTGTTAAATACAGCAGTACTCTGTATGTTGCAGCACCTTGTTAAATACAGCAGTACTCTGTATGTCACAGCACCTTATTAAATACAGCAGTACTCTGTATGTTGTAGCACCTTATTAAATACAGCAGTACTCTGTATGTTGTAGCACCTTATTAAATACAGTAATACTCTGTATGTCAGAGCACCTTGTTAAATACAGCAGTACTCTGTATGTTGCAGCACCTTGTTAAATACAGCAGTACTCTGTATGTCACAGTACCTTATTAAATACAGCAGTACTCTGTATGTTGTAGCACCTTATTAAATACAGCAGTACTCTGTATGTTGTAGCACCTTATTAAATACAGTAATACTCTGTATGTCACAGCACCTTATTAAATACAGTAATACTCTGTATGTCACAGCACCTTTTTTAAATACAGCAGTACTCTGTATGTTGCAGCACCTTGTTAAATACAGCAGTACTCTGTATGTCACAGCACCTTATTAAATACAGCAGTACTCTGTATGTTGTAGCACCTTATTAAATACAGCAGTACTCTGTATGCTGTAGCACCTTATTAAATACAGTAATACTCTGTATGTCACAGCACCTTATTAAATACAGTAATACTCTGTATGTCAGAGCACCTTGTTAAATACAGCAGTACTCTGTATGTTGCAGCACCTTATTAAATACAGTAATACTCTGTATGTCACAACACCTTGTTAAATACAGCAGTGCTCTGTATGTTGCAGCACCTTGCTAAATACAGCAGTACTCTGTATGTCGCAGCACCTTGTTAAATACAGCAGTACTCTGTATGTCACAGCACCTTATTAAATACAGCAGCACTCTGTATGTTGCAGCACCTTATTAAATACAGCAATACTCTGTATAACACAGCACGTTATTAAATACAGCAATACTCTGTATGTCGCAGCACCTTATTAAATACAGCAGTACTCTGTATGTCGCAGCACCTTATTAAATACAGCAATAGTCTGTATGTAACAGCACCTTATTAAACACAACAGTACTCTATATGTCACAGCACCTTATTAAATACAGCAGTACTCTGTATGTTGTAGCACCTTATTAAATACAGTAATACTCTGTATGTCAGAGCACCTTGTTAAATACAGCAGTACTCTGTATGTCGCAGCACCTTTTAGACTCACACAAGAATTAGGAACAAAGTCCAAAGTAATGAAAACCATTTCTAGGTAGTATCTAGATTTGTATTAAAATGCATTTTCTGAAGATTATAAATCAGGTAGATGAAGATTTGACACAGCAACCATGGATATCACTGAAGCTCTGGGACTACTGAGAACCATGTAAGTTAAGGCCCCATACCATGAAAGAAATGAAGAAAATTATATTTAATTGACTACTGGATATGTCCCCCTTCACCATTCTGTCAGTAAATTGACTACCAAATATTAACACCACACAGTACATACATACATACAAATGTTTCAAGCACGAGCATTAAAGCCCTTCTAGCTTGCCAATATGCCAAAACACTTGTTCCCATGATAAATATCCAGGTTGTTCTTAAAAATATCTAAACTAGTACTTGGTTTAATGTAATTTGGTAGTCTATTCCATGCATCAACTACTCTGTCAGAGAACCAATTAGTACACTTCTCATTCCTATAGAATCTTCTACATAGGTTATCTGACGATTCTCTAGTACTTTTTGATAACCCCAAACATTCCCAGAGGTAGTTGTTCCTAAATGCCCTAAATAACTGAATAAGATTTCCTCTTAAATATCTGTAAGAGACACTGTACAAGTTCAGATATTTTAGTCTTTCATAGTAACTTAGATTTTCACATCCATGGATTCCCTTAGTATATTTCCGCTGTACTCTTTCCAGTTTATTAATTCATGCTTGTTTTCCTATAGGGTTGCCATATTGTTATTCCATACTCAAGTTTGGGTCTAATGTAACTAACAAACAATGACTTCATTATGTTTGATTTCCTGGACTTTATAAATCTTTTTATACAACCTATAGTTCTATAACTATCATTAGCCAATTGGTTGATATGATTAGAAAAACTCATAGCGGAATCTACCCATATACCCAGGTCCTTAAATGAGTCTACAGTTTCAACCAATGTGTGCTGTATTAAATATTCACCTTTCAGTTTATGTCTGCCAAATCTCATATACTTAGTTTTTGATGTATTTATCAACATATTATTCTCCTGTGCCCAAATGGTCAATTTAGTCAAATTATCTTGCAGACATGCCTTATCTGTAACACTTGTAATCAGTTTACCCAATTTCAGGTCGTCAGCATATAGACTGTAGAACACCTCAGATGAAAAAGTAAAGTCTGAAAGATACAATCTAAACAAGTAAGGGCTTAGTACAGAGCCCTGTGGGACACCTTGACTGTAACCAAGGATTTCCTCTGTCCGGTTGGTGTGTGATACTTGCCATGCCCTATTTGTAAGCCATGCAGCTATCCATCTTGTCAACAGTACATCAATACCTAGTTTTACAAATTTATTGATCAGTGTTTTGTGCATGACCCTGTCAAATGCTGAAGTTAAATCTATATAAATCACATCACAGCACAATTTTTCATTCATAGCTGTTATTATATTGTTATAGAACATCATGTTACAGGTGGTAATAGATCTATTTTCAACATATGCATGCTGATATATGGTTTCAAGTCCCAACCTATCCAATTCTGAGAATACAAGCCTTGAAAATGGTTTGAAACAGGTAAACAAAAAACTTCCCAAACACTGTCTTCCAACACCACGTGAAAAATCCACTACGAAACCTGCGTTTGAAATATTTAAGCTTCTCTTTAAACATACACTTTTCGTCAGATTTAAGTATCCAACTTCATCAGAAACAAAACTTTAAATTAGTAATCTACTAGAGCATTTTATAGTACCCAAATCTCATTGAAATCACATTGAAGTCACGCAGCACTGCACATGTACTACGCAGAGAGCTCACCCTACTGGTGAGACTTGCAACTACTAGTTAATTCTTTATTTTTTATTGTTTGTTTTTTATATATTGTTTGTTTAATTTCTACCTATGTAAAATCTCATATACATGCAGGTCGCAACTCAGAAAATGCAATGCTATAATGAACAATGATAAAAAATATAAAAATAATATACTAACAAATGTAAATATAAAAATGTATAAAAAATCTCCAAGTAAAGAATTATGTTAAGCTTTATATAACTAACAATGTAAAAATAGATAAAAATAAAGTTTTGACTTGTAATTTCGATCTCAAAGAACTGCACATGTATTTGCTCATAAAAGCAGCAAAGTCTCAAATCTAAAAATACAAATGAGAATTCACCTTAACAGATTTTTCAAGCATAGGACACACATAATCGAATTACACTCATTCAGGCCAGGAAACTGGCAGGCATTCAGCCTCAATTGCCAACAAAGCTCTAACCTTTCCAATCTAAGTGACTCCGGACCACCTCTTCCGTCATTGTATAGTTGTTGTATGACGCTAAATTTGAAATTATGTGTGGGCTGTTCTAAAATGTGTCTTGCCAATGCATTTGTGGATTTACTATTGTTAATACTATATATGTGTTCAAATAAAGAATTAACTAGTAGTTGTAAGTCTCACCAGTGAGCATGTTTAAAGAGAAGCTTAAATAAATATTTCAAACGCAGGTTTCGTAGTGGATTTTTCACGTGGTGTTGGAAGACAGTGTTTGGGAAGTTTTTAGTTTACCAATTCTGAGAATAAATTATCCAGTATTACCTTCTCCATTATTTTTCCACAGCATGAAAGTAGACTTAAGGGTCTATATGATTCTGGGTTTGTCCTACTCCTCTTTCCCTTAAACACAGGTTTAATAAGTGCATGTCTCCAGCCTTGAGGAATCTCCCCATATTTATATGACCTAGCGAATAATAGATGTAATGGCAATGTATGTTCTTGCTTAAGTGTTTCCAGGTCTTTCAGCTTTTCCTGGTTAGGGGTCGCCACAGCGGAACTCCCGTCTTCTAATGACTGGCAGTGGATTTTTACGGTGCCGAGTTGCCAGCCCGATGCCCAACCTTTAAGGAAGGCACACCCATTCACGCATGTACCTACCTGCATGTCTTTAACATCACTTGACCACGGGGAGGACATGCAGACTCCACATAGAAGGCGGTCCAGCCAGGAATCGAACGGGAGAACCTCTTGCTGTGAGGTGACAACACTAACTGCTGCACCACCGCGGCCTACTTAAGTGTTCTCAGGTCATTGTTACTTATTCCGTCTCCTCCCTGTGCTTTGCTTGGATCCAGTTTGCACAGTTCTTATTCAATATAATCTAATTTAATTCCAGTATCTGGGGTTACCTGGATGTCACTAGGACAACTTACCACCCCTTTTGTGGAGCCAAACTGTTTTGCATAAAATTTGTAAATATATCTATAATCTGTTGCGTCTGAGAATAAATTTTAGAATCTGCACACAGTTTATCAATTTGTGTATCTTTACTCCTTCCACATCTTATGTATCTATAAAAAGGTTTCCTATTATGCCCAACATCTTTATATAACTTTTCCTTCAAATTTTTCTTGATCTTGTCAAACACTATGCTTAATCTGTTTGTCCATCTCGTTTATTTCAGTTTTCAAAGTTGTAATTCGACCTCTCTTCCATTTCTTATATTTGTTGTCTCTCACCTTAATCAGGTATCTTGTTCTTATGGAAATATACCCCCCTGATGTTGCATGCATAGATCCTGATGTTAAACATTTTTTTGACTTTTTGCACTCAAACAATTTCTCTTTCAAAACGTTCCACATTCCATCTGCAGTTTTTCCATTGATCACCTCACTCCAGTTAGTTTTATATAGTAACTGTTTTGCTTCCCTATAATCTGTAATTAACCTTCTGTGCATTGGCTTAGATTTCAATTCAGCATAATTATCTAGCAACAAATTAACCATTATGACCGCATGATCACTGCACATAAATGGTGGTAAAACTTGACTTGAAGTTACAGTAATTTCTTTGGGAACACAAACAACATCTAGTATATTCCATCCGCTGGTAGGTTTTTTTTTACAATCTGAAGCATTTGTTTTTCCTGAATATACTCTGTGAATAATTTCTTTACTAACGTTGTTGAATCAATATTATTCCAGTCTGTTTCTGGTAAATGTAAGTCCCCAACTAATATTATTCTTCCCTCCCGTGTTTCATGTAAAAAATGTATGAATTCCTCTAGGTTATCTGCACTTTATCTGCACTTGACTTTGGTGGTCTGTACACTCCAATAATTGTTATATGTTCCAGGGTTGCCTTTATTGTCACAGTTACACAGTCTATAGTATTGGTGTTATCATTGAACATGTAATAATCACAAGTCATATCTATCTTTAATACCTATCATAACACCTCCACCTGATTTTTTGTTAGAATGTCTGTTACAGGAAAAACATTTATACCCTGACAGAACTGGTTTCCAGTCATTGTTCTTTAACCATGTTTCACAAACTATAACAACATCAATCTTGTGGGAACGTAGCAAATTTTCTAATAAAAACACTTTATTATTAATGCTCCTAGCATTAACAACCATCAGAGATGCATCAAATGTTGTTATCTGTGAACTGTTACATTTTTGACCTGGCAAAAATCCTGGCTAGTGTTTGTCAAATATTGCAAAATATCTGCTGCAAAAATTCTCTTCCCTGATCTAGACAAATGCACACCATCCTGTCTGAACACATGCGTGCCCAAAAGAAGGCTTGGATGCTCTATACATTTCCATTTTTTAAAACAGGACATTTTTTCCATGTAGGTCTTTATCCAAAAAATATTTTCATTCACAGTGACCTGACTATCCTTTCTATAGGTGATTTGTGAAAAACATGTCCTAACACCAGTACAAGCTATACTATCTAGGAGGGCTGTCAGTTCCTGACTAACAGTCAGGGAATCTTTATTGGTGACATCATTTGTACCAACATGAATAAAAACAGATCCATACTTCCCTACATTAAGGCATTCCAAGGCTTGTTTCACATCTTCTATATTTGCTCCTGGCAAGCATAACAGTACTTGAAGTTCATTATCATCTCTGCAAATATAAGTATCAGTTCCTCTAATAACTGAATCTCCAATTACAAGAATATCTTTGCTGACCATCTCTGAAAAATCTTCAGCTTCTAATACAGTCATTTCTGCTCTATCAATTGTTACGAAGGATCGCTCTTCATCACTGTTGTTGTGTCTTTCGGCTTTTCCCGGTTAGGGATCGCCACAGCGGAACTCCTGTCCGCTAATGATTGGCAATAGATTTTTACGTACTGAGTTGCCAGCCCTGACGCACAACCTTCAACGAAGGTACGCCCATTCACGCATGTCTCCACACAGAAGACGCTCTAGCTGAGAATCGAACAGGAGAACGTCTTACTGTGAGGCGACAATGCTACCGCAGCACAGATCTTCATCACTATTAATCTTATTAATTCCACTGTTTTCATTGCATATTAAATTCTCATCGAGCTGGCATTGTAAATCCACAGCTTGAGCCATGTAGTCAACATCTGTCTTTCTCTTCTTTTTTCTTACAGTAATGTTCTTCAATCCTTCCATGTTCAGTTTTGATTTCTTCCTTTTCACCTGCCCCTTGCCTCTTTTTTCTACCTTTTCCATTGGAAAGGTGATGCCTTTTAAGTAAAGGCCAGAGGAGAAAATCTCAACAACAATACTTAAAGGAGAATTACAAAGACCACTACCAACACAGAACCTTCAAAGCAGAATCTCAGTACACTATTATTATACTAGAATGCAGAAACAATTCAGAAGAACCCATCCAAGCTAGTAGTTTCACTGTCTGATATCTTAAACTATCTGTAATGGAGGCCCATGGGATGTATGCAAATGACCCCTGAAGGACATCGTGTTTTAGCCACATGGCTTCTCAGTAACCATGACATTTTTACTTATGTTCTGCTTTCAGTAATTTCTTGAACTTATGGTTCAACCTGTGGAAAACAGACTTCATTTTCTTGTTTGCAAAAGTAGCCTAAAGATGATAGCTACACATTACAGGAAATGAACATCTCACAGGATAAACCAAAACTACTTTTTTTAAGATGCTTTTGCACAGCGATGTAAATCCTTATAGTTAAGAATATCTTTTAAATCTCTTCTAAAACAACTGCATCAGATCACAGTAACACCATTGCGACCTTTAAAGTAAACCCTGAAAACTGAATGGGTGGCCTCAAGTTCTTGCACTGCCCTCCTTGATGTTGGAAGGAATGTTTGGATATGGGATTTTGGATAAGCTTGCAATGCCCTGCATATATATATATATATATATATATATATATATATATATTATCTGAATGACAGTACATGTACTGGTAACTGTTTTTAACTACTGGAGCAAATGATTTTATTGTACCTCTACGGCTTTCACTCTACCTTCTTTTGATAGCGCAAGCACTTATTATGTCTTATATAGTTTATCCAGCCAAGAACCATCATCTACTTTCAGTCATCCAGCATCTTGAATGTGTGTCATCCATGTTCTATGTTCCTAATTTAGTAATTCATACTGTCATTGTCATGGATACTTTCTACAACGAAATAGTTGACTTACCTAATCCACTAGTAATACTCTCGATGTGTTATACCTGTAATATATAAATATAAAAATGAGAGGTTCATCTGCATTTGTCATAGTTCATAGTTTAGTACTAAGCTAACCGCCCTTGTGAGCCATTGTAAGCCTAGCCAATTATCCCTTGTGAGGCTTAAACCTTGCACCTTGTGTTTGTAAGGCAAACACCTTAACTATTAGGCCACCCTCCTACCCCATCCTATCCACCTACAAACCAGCACAAGTTCTTACCCTACTTATTCTTTATCCATAACATCCATATTAGTTTATCATTTTAGTTATTGCTTGCTTCATCTTACCATTACCTCTTGTGCTTCGCACATCTATGAAAAAGTTGTAGGAAGGATTAGAGGCAAGAAGAGCAGGGGAATCTTCCTGTCATCCTGGCCATATTTCCCCTACTTTGTATAACTACTACCTTAGGTCATCCCTGAGAACCACCCATAGATGTAGTTAGACTAACCTTGTCGACAAAAAATAAATACATTGATTGTATTACAATGATTTTTGTCATCAGGCATGACACGGTTGAATCAGAACTTACTTTAAGGTATAACACCAGAATGGTAACCATTTAAAATGTTGGGACCCGATAGAGCGAGTCCCAAAATATGGAGACCGAATGGCTGAAAGGTTGGACTTATATATGCTAAGTCTGAGATGCCAGTTCTCAGAATATTCCCTTTTCTCTGAGGTATGATTATCTTGGAGTTATTATATATATGTTTGGGGGTGAGGGGGCATGCCCCCCTTCAAAAAGAAGCTTAAAGGAGAAGAGTGATTTTCAAATTCCTTCTTCTCCTGTGTTTTCAGTCTTTTTCTTTTCGGCCATTTCAGTAGTGAGCCCCTAGGAACTTATGCAGTCAAGAGTATATAATATGCAAGTAAAGCTAGGGGGAGGCAGTTCCAAGGCTTGCAGGATGCATCCCATGTAGATCTCCTTTCCTTAATCTGTGAGCTGTTTTCTTAAATTAATTTCAGTGTAACAGACACAAATTAAAATTAAATCAGTGAGTTTAAAATTGAAGTTGTTGGTTTGTAGATTCAGAATTTACTTCATTAATATTTTAATACATTTTCAATAGGCACATCGGTGTGGCTTGATGTCTTTTAATGGATCAATTAATAGGGTGTAATTTGGGGAGACTTCTTTTGCACTGTCACGATTGATGTAATCAGTAGAACCAAAGTTTTCTGCTACTTCTTATTGTATCACTATGTGGGTATAATGCAGCACAGCCTGGACAATACAAAAGAGTACTGTTTTATAGCAATGCAACTTTCACTGTGTGCAAATAAAGCTAAATTCAGATGAATAAAACAATAATACTTAAAAATGCATACAATTTTGTCTTACTACGAGATACTTGGCAGCATAAAACTTTAATCCTGTTATATTTTCCTGAGATCAGTATGACTGAAAATTATTTTGCAAAATCAGTTTAAGAAATGATTGTAAAGCTATCTGGCAAAGCAGGTCGTCATCTAGAAGCAGTTCCACTGCGTGACAGTTCCTACTTCACATGCCCTTTCACCACAAAAGTGACGTGATCAGATGGAATCTTGGCATTAATAGCATGTCCACAGTAACACAGAAAAGAAGATGGTTAGAATACATAATAGGAAGTTTACAAATCATTTTAGACTAACTGCACATGGTCTTTAACAAACTAATAGCTTCCAGCATGACTTTGTGCAGGTCTATTGTCCCCCTTAATACTCAGTAAAGTCATACAGAAAGTAAAGGTCTTGCAGATGAAGAGATGCTGCATCTGAAAAGGGCAGTCCAGGTCAGGAGTTATCTGCACAGACTGATTAATCTCATCAGATAAATGCTGAAGAGACAAACCTAATCACCTGCTGTCCTACAGCAAGACTTGCGTGTGTCCTTTTAAGAATTACATTTTTTGTAAATATGTAAAGTAGCAGTGCTTCTGGGGTATTTTTGCAGTTCTAAAAGCATCAGTCCTATTTTTGAGACAAGGCTATCTCTGAAAATGTAATTATGCTGTTGGAAGTATTGGCTACAATTATATTAGCTTCATCCTACACTATCACTGCTGCCTAATAAGGGCCTGAAGAGACAGCAGCTGCTCTGTTAAGTGGTTTATAGGGATTAATGCAGGCAGATTGGTTATTCACACAAAGCTACAAGTGTTTTTCATGAAAACGTAATAAAGGCTGCCTTTGAAGGTACAAAAAGAAACTAATTGTTGTTGCCTAGGTGTACATCACTAATAACAATCAAAAACTTTTGGAATTTCCAAAGAGGTAGATGAAGTGATAAAGAAATATGCAAGTATCTGACACCTATACAAAAAAAAAACAATACAATTGTAGTCTAAAGTAAATAATTTGTACAAGAATGAACAGTTCAAAGTGGTTTGCTTGAACAGAATGATGCATATATATAAACAGACGTGTGTGTGTGTGTGTGTGTGTGTGTGTGTGTGTGTGTGTGTGTGTGTGTGTGTGTGTGTGTGTGTGTATACATACATGTACATGTGAGTATATGTGTCTGTGAGTGTCTCTACATTAAGAAGTGAGCATGTATTATTCATAGGTTCATAGGTGTTTACTAGGCTAATGACCACAAGGGCCTTTTTAAGCCTAGCCATGCATCCCAAATCTCTAACAAGTTCTGATACCCTTGATAAGTGTAAGCAGGGGCTTGCAAGATGAAACATTTACAAGCTAGGGCCTGGAAGATGAACCATTTACAGGTTGCCTGTGTCCCTTAGAGATATAGGTGCCAAACCAAGGATGACTTTCCTGTTCCCCATCCAATTTTCCAGGTCGCACTTGAATTGATTTAGGGAAGAACTCTGCTTCACATGGATTGGGAGTTTATTACAGACACAGGGTAATCTCTGGGATACATACCTGTCTCTCCAGCAGGTCCTATTTATACCACAGACAAGATTTAAATCTTTAGAATGGGTAATTCTGGTGCTGTTTGTTTTGTGGATATGCAGGAGGTCCATCAGAGTGGGGTCTGACAATGCCATGTATGTCAGGCATAGAGCTCCCTTCAAACGCCTGTAGGAGACAGAATACAGAGATAGAGCCCTGAGGTGGTCTGCATAGGACATTTTACTTAAGCCCTGTATTCTTTTAGTGAGGAACCTCTGTGGACATTCCAATTGTTGGATATGCTTTGTTAGGTACATACCAAAGAGGGCATTGTACTCAATGATAGGTCTGATGAATGCTGACTACTGTGGAACAATGACTTTCTTGGACTTAGATGCCATACCTTTGTTTATAAGTTGCGCAACATAGAAGGATTTCCTCACTGCTGTAGACATGTGATGGTCAAAGGCTAGATTACTATCTATGTGTGTCACTAACTCCCTGACTACCGGGTCAACTCTAAGAGGTGTGTTGTCAATATGATAGTTACCAGGGCTAGATGGCTTCCCGAAGGATACTATTACACATTTCTTGGCATTTAGTTTTAGACCATGGCTCTGACACCAGTTGTTTGTTTGTCTCAGCCCTTTCTGGAGAACATTTGTGTCAGTGTGGGATTCAATGACAGCTCCTAATTTGCAATCATCTGCAAATTTAGTCAGACAGAGACCATTGACATTGGCCTTGACTTCAGAGAAGTAAATGCCAAAAAGGAGCGGTCCAAGGACTAATCCCTGAGGGACTCCACTTGTGACTGACCTCTTTGTAGAGGTGAACTCCCCAATTCTAACTTCCTGGATCCTGTCTGTGAGCCATTTGGCTATCCACTGAGGGACATACGAGTTTGTACCTAACCTCTTCAGTTTGTCAACAATGTCCATGTGGGGATTGTGTTCAATGCCTTGGCCAGGTTGAGGTAGGCTGTGTGAACGATTTTGCCCTCATCCATTGCTTTGGTGACCTTCTCAAAGAAGTCCACTGGGTTGAGTAGGTATGATCTGCCCTTGACGAACCCAAACTGGGTTGGGTCCAGTGTTTGGAGGCTTACTATATCACTATTGATCATTTCCATGAAAATCCTTTCTATGGCTTTACATATAAGACTAGTGACACTTATAGGTCTGTAGTTTCCTGGGTATGAAAATGCCCCACCTTTGTACAGAGGGATGACAGTTGCTGTTGTCCATTCATGTGGCACAAAGCCTGTTTGGAGGCTATAATTAAATAGCAATTCCAGAGGCCCTGATAGGTTATGTTTCATGCTATTTAGAAGGCATCCTAGGATATTGTCTGGGCCCATTGATGCAGTGTTCTTGGCCTTAGACAGGGCGTTAAGGACCTGTATCCTAGTGATAGCAGGGAGATTATATTTGATGGTATTTCCTGAGGGAAGATTGAGGGGGAGAGAGGGGTAAAGTTGGAGTTGAATTTATCAGCCAGTAGGTTTGCTATATCTTCTGGCTCACCATAGATGGCTCCATTTACAATGAGCTCTGTACACAACTGTGTATTGCCTTTGAGGCAGCAGACATAGCCGAAGAATTTCTTGTGGTTATCCTTGACCTGGGAGGCCAAATTCTCCTCGAATTTGGCTTTGGTAGACTTTATTTGTCCTCCGAAATGTCTGTTTAGTTTCATGAGACTGCATTTATCCTGCTGAGTGCTGCACCTCCTAATTTTTGCCACAATTTTCTTCCGCCTGTTATACAGCCTATTGATTTGTGATTCCACCAGGGTGGCTTGTTTTTTTGAGTTAGTTCTGTACTTCTTCCTGGTGTGTAACTGTGTGAATTTGTTAAAATGTATCTGCACGATATTTTTCCACTATGTGCAATATTGCTCACACTTTGTATTATTTGATATGCATTTGTAGTTGCATCCTATTTTTATTGGACTGCTATCTTTACTGTAATCTGTTTCATGGAGATTTTCTCCCCGGGCCTCCACTGAAAATGGGATCTCTGGGCCCAGTGGACTTCCCGGTAATCAAACTAGAAATGTTGTTGTTTCTCTTTCTGCTTTTCCTGGTTAGGGGTCGCCACAGCAGAACTCTGGTCGGCTAATGATTGGCAGTAGATTTTCACGAACGCCGAGGTGCAGCTCGACGTTCAACCTTCAACGAAGGCACGCCCATTTACGCATGTCTTTCGAACGCCCACCCAACCACGGGGAGGACATGCAGACTCTACACAGAAGGCACTCCCTGCACTCCAGCCGAGAATCGAATGGGAGAACTTCTTGCTGTGAGGCAACAATGCTACCACTGCACCACCAATCAATCAAACTGGAAATAATAAATAATAATAGTGTACAGCTGCCTCTATGCAACTATTAAACTGCTTGTACAGGGTTTCTGTGAACAGTTCTGCATAGGCAGCAGTGTTTTCAGGGTTTATGGGGGCTTGAAATTTTGCCAGGTTATCACTTAATAGCGGGAGGTTAGCCTTAGAGTAGTTTCTGAATATTCCAAGTTTAGTTTTATTCCTTTATTCCTTTTGAAATCACTATATAATCTGACACTTTATGTTGCAAATAGTGTTTCTGTAAGGGTTATTTACTCCCAAAAACTTTCTAATAGATGCTGTCTGAAAAGTCCGTTCTTTAGCTTTATACTATAGACAAAAATAGGATTTTCTGTGTATGTATAAAAATAAAACAATGCATTCCTGTTCATTCTTGAAATATGACTGTGTCTATTGTCCATTATATTGTATTCCTGTTTCTCACCTTCCTGTATTTAATAATGAAGCTTAGAGCAGGACTTTGAAGTCTTTTTTTAATGAGTTTATACTCTATAATATTTATATGTATCTGGAAGAATTATTAATACATTTGCAATGAAAAATAATTAGAAAAACATACCTCACCAAGAACCAACCTCAGCAGAGCATCTGAAGCAATAGCTGAGCTGTTGGCCAAAAACTTCCTACCACTCTCATTTCTGTTAAACTTGGGATTCAAATCACAGATGAAATGGTTGCAAAAAAAGTAGTAGGTTGCCAGTAGACATTTTTTTCTAAGCAGTGCTATTCAATATTTTTTTAATACTATTTGCAATGGTATGTCTGAAATTTTGCTTCATTGATGAACAAATGTTTTCATTATTTGTAAGTGGACAAGTGCCAGACTATAGAGTTTATAGCCTTCTCTGTCAACAAAATACTATTTCCTGTGTCTTCTCTTCATGCCCTGGCCCTTGTCACTTTTGTTCTGATCATTTTCATCACTTTGCACTAGTGTGACACTGCTGCTTTGTCAGATAAGAATCTGTCAGATGTCACAAACAGGCATTGTTTGGATTTCAACAAGTTCTTTAGCCTATTTTCGTGGGATGAGAGGATGGCAGAGTGTTTAAGTAGGAACTCTCTACAAGTAAGAGTCATGATGTCTGATAACGCTACATATACTTTAAAATCCATACAGCTAGAGGATAGTATCATGTACAATGCTTACACTCTTAACTTGGTGGGGTGGTGAAAGATTGCATCAATGAGCAACAAAAGTGAAGAACTTGATGTCTTCTCTCCACATACTTACATTTTCAAATTACTTGTTTCTCAAAAGCCAGACATTTGTTGTATTCAACTAGAAAGTGGACTCCCTGCTTACTCAATAATGTATGTTTCTTTCAGATAATTGACATGTTATCAGAGGAATGAAAGTCGGAGTGGCACAAAGCAGCTCCTTAGTATCTTGTGCAATATGGGTTTGGAAAGGAGCTATGAAAATTAGGGCCACTCAGTCTGCATGATGCAACATCTATTTTTCTAATGTCAAGGAAGTGTTGGGCATGTTGACCATTGGTAGTGCAGGTCAGACAGTTTATAGTCCCCAGTATGAAGCTGTTGGGTTTCATTGGGATTTGTGTTAAGATAACTGTCATGCTCAGAAGAGGAAATAGAAGGTGTCCTATAACAAGCTATGAAATGGTAATTAATCTTATGTTGATTCTGACATCTAATAAATCAGTTGTGGTGTCCTGAGAAATATGTTCTGAGTTGATAGTATTCTTGACAAATGCTAATTATCCCCTACAATTGCCAGTAGATCTGAAGACATGATTGACACAATATCCAGGAGCAGAGGGAGTGCTTTCATTGCTCTGAAACCATGTTTCTGTATCTATACATATATGAATGTGCTCAAGTTGCAGGAGCCCCTCATGATGGGACATTTTGGCAATACCTTTTTTCAATGGCTGGGTTTGTTCACATGTTCTTAGTAGGTCTTTTTTTTTTCAGAAACAGATTTTCAGTTGTTACCTTTTTGCAGACATATTTGAGTTTTGGGTCAATGTTGAAAAAGTGCCTCTTGCCCATGATTTCAGTTGTATTATGAAAGGTGTGAGGTTTGTTCAAATAATTATCTCTGCAGCATACAGACTTGGTTATATGCACTGGATATGGTCTTTCTAATAGATTTGGTCACCATGCCCTGTCAGTGGAACCAGTGTTGTGTTCAGACCATTTCTTGTTCATTTTGAGGGTAGTTTGTAACACCAGTCAGCTCAGTGCTGAGAGATTTTCAGGTGCCCTCCTTCAGTTACTCCCAGCGAATGGTGCTGATTCTCTGGATGCCCTTGTGGGAGAGTAGAACAACTCTCGCTCCCCCATGCCTTGGAGTCTCTCTAGCCTCAGGCCATATCTGCCCTGTCACTACTAAGAAGTATGAGCCTTAGCTTGGTCACTCTGTTTGAACCTTATGTACAGCTGGGCACAGATTGGTGTGTTGCTGTCATTGAGACGGCCTTCGGATTGAGAAGACTCAGTTTGATGAGCACTATGTTACTTATCAAGCAGACATTTCCCACAGAAAGTCAGAATTTCTGTCAAGGGAAATCACTTCGACAGCTATTCCATCATCTACACTTTTGGGGTGGTGGACATGCTGTCCAGCCCAGCCTGTTTGACCACTAGAACATTATCTATCATTGAATGTGCGGTGGCTGCTTGATTTTTGACAGACCAAACTGCCTTCATTAGGTCTGCTCTGTATCCAGCTGACTATGAGGGTGGTACAGTATGTCCTTCTTTTCTTTTAGTTATGTCTTGGTTGGTGTTCAATGTTCTTAATTTTGATGGGTTCAATACTGTTGTTTCTAGTGCACAGTTAGCAACATGTGGGCTGGATCCTTGTCCTTCTAGGCTAGTTTTGTCTATATTTAGTGTACTGGGTACTCTGATAGTCTATATTGAATGTACTGGGTACTCTGATGTATCAGATTTTGATAACCTCCTTGAGGGATGGGATAGACCCCTTAGTCTTGGAGGAGACACTGGATATTCCAACCCTTAAGAAACAATCAAAGACAATAATTCAGCTGAAATGAATGGTAATTGTTAAGAAGAAAGAAAACATATGTAATATATAAAGCATGCAAATGAAAAATGTTAGCAAGGTTTGCTTTCTTTTCTTTTCTATTAATGTAGGTGTAATTATGTCTTAAGTGAAAATTCAATAAAGGTGTTGAAAAAAAGAGAAAGAAAGAAAGAAAGAAAGAAACCATCTCTTGAGCCAAACAACTTAAACAACTGCCACCCAATCTCTGCTCTCCCTTTCTTGAGAAAAGTGATTGAGAAACTTGTTTATAAGCAGCTGAAATCCATCTCTCTTCCTTCATTGACTCAGTTACAGAGCCAGTGCGAAAAACAGAGACTGCCTGGCACTTGTCACAGACAAAATGGGCCAAAAGCAGATGCAACAGGTAAATACCTTCCAAGAAGGCCTGACACTGACTAATAATTGGTGCTGGAGTCACAGTCTAAAACTCAATGCCAAGAAATCCATAATAGCTCCTTTTGGAAAGATGACCATCCCCTCCAATTACCACTTTGATAATTCATCACTGAGAGTAGACCCGGTAGTAGGGGATTTGGGAACATATGTAGACAGTGACTTGGCATTTGACCATCATGTATCTACTGTCATAAGGAAGTCTTTTTATGTTGCACAAATTATAAGCAAAGGTATGTCATCTAGGTCCAAGGATGTCATTGTTCTGTTGTACCCGACTCTTGTTAGACCAGTCATAGAATAAGTGCCCCTTCAGTGTGTCCCTGATCAGCATATGTAACAACTGGAGTGTCCACGGAGGTTCCTAGCAAGAAGAATATCTAGTGTAGGCAACACGCCTTATGCAGACAGCTTTATAGCCTTATCCTTCTACTCAGTCTCCGAGGCGATCTGTGTTTAGCCTACAAAGCATTTCCTGATCCAACCTTAATGGATGTTGCACATCCACAAACAAATAATAGCAGAAATACCCAATGCAGGGACTTAAACCTCATCTGCAACATAAATAAGACATGCTGGAAGGACATGTATGTGTCTCAGAGACTGATCCATGCTGGAAAGACATGTATGTGCCTCAGAGACTGCCCCTTCTATGGAACAAGCTTCCCATCCTTATGAAGCAGAGTCCTTCCCAGCACTTATTCAAGAGCAACTTGGTTCAGTGGATGAAAAATTGTAAATTTACCTCTGGTCTGGCACTGGTGTCGCTAATACAGACAGGTACCTTGTAAATGCTTGACCACGCATGACGGAGTTACTATATATACCCACACAAAAACCTATGGGACCAAAACCTGGCTAATATTTTTGGGAAGCATGGCTAGGCTTAAAAAGGCCTAGTAATCCCCTAGGATCCTCTGTATATAAAGTCCACATTCTTGATCTGAAGAGACCAAAAGCAGTTGCCTCTGAACTCTGTCACTGGTACAATCACTTCAGGAAAGCCAGTATCATGCTGTGATGTACAGTAGAGTACAGTAACTGTTGTGCTGAATTGTGTCTTCTGCTCTGTGAGTTGTTGGACTGCTGTACCTCTTAATTATCAATACCAGCAAGAATATGAAGAGAGGGAGGGTCCCCATTGCAAGCCAGGTAGTAGGCTACAAAATATCTGACATCTGCTATTCTCTAAAGGGTCTGGGTCTGTAGTCTCATCTGTAGAGCTGCCTAGCCTAGCCTACTAATTGTATCTGTCTCTTCTCCATGTGCTGCTAGAGCTTGCGCTGCTGGCCAAATGTAGTGTGATGTGTCCATGACTCACTGGTTGCCAGATTAGGATACTTTCTTTGTACTGTTGCTTGATTCTTTTTTTGGTCCTTATTGGCAGCCATACCATCAGTTTTACTGTGCTGCTGACATTGCAGAGATTTCTCATCCATCCTCTATCAATTAAGTCTGTGATTTTATAATGTTTAACAGAGCAGAATGCCAGCTTAGAAGGGAAGAATCTGTGCAAGATGGTAACTGCAACATCACCATGCTAAACTGCATCTGTCTAAAGATGTTAGTGATGTGTTAGTAGTATGTGTTTACTGCAATTTTACACTAAATGATACTGATTCACGTCTCTCCTTATCTGATCTGAAGATACATTAATGTTACGTATTTTATTATAACATTGCATGAAAGGCTTTTGATTCAGGTCCTCTTCCTGTACAGCCTGGTTAGTTGGACCAAGACATGCACAGATAATGTAAAATGAAAATAATCCCTTGTGCATTTGTGCACACTTTTAGCTGGGCAGCTTTGAACTGAGGTAATACTTAATAAAAATGTAGATTCTGCAGCAGTGAATCATCAGAGAATGGAGGAGGACAGGGAAGGTTATTGACTGCAAAAGTGGTACAGTTTTGTATTGTGTGATGATAAAAGTGTGCACAGCTTTTTACATGTATATATTGAAGATCTGTTATAAATCCTTGGTCATTAAAAACTAAGCCACCCATAATGTATTTATTCTGGTATGCCAACTGGTGTAGAGTTTGGGATGGGAGATGAAGCTGATACCTGCCTTTCTGCTATCTTGCCATTTTATTAGTTATTAAAGGTGCTGTTTTACTTCAAATGCTGGTGTCTGCTGACATTTTTTACACTGAAAAACAAAATGGCTGGGTAACCGTTGGTGGCAAACTACTGGAAAGTGTTCATGTTGAGAGTGTCAAAATCCAGTAAGGATAGACATCTGGTGTAACACTGTAGTTGGGCCTCCCAATATTAAAAGTCATGACCACAAGAGAGCAAATTTGTACATTAGGTCCCCACCAACAAGTGACATGAAGTCCCATATAAGCAAAATTTTGTGTTATGGTTTTGGATGTTTTCTTATTATTGCTGATGTGCTCCCACTATGATTTTGAAAGCTATGTGGTTGAGAGGTATGCAAACAACAACAGATAACTGTCATATGCGTTCACTGGTCTTTGTAAAATGTTCTGTAATTCAGAATTATTTATCTATCAGTTTTACTGTCCTACTTTTAATGTATCATATATATTACCCAGTTTAGAAATGGCTGTGAAATGTCATCTGGTGCTGGTATTCAATAATTATGCAGATAAAGCCTAAAACAACTATATTTTAAATGCGGAAATTAGAACTAATTGCAGGAGTTTGTCAGAAACTTAATTCTTTTAGACAAATGCTCTGTAAGTGTAATAAAGTCTAAACTTTAAAATTCCCATTTAAAATATTTTGGCTACTTGCTAGACAACAGCTGGTTAGGTGCTTACCTATTTTTTCATATATTTATATTTAACTTCTCTTGTGCTACCTTACCTTAATCTTTCCTTTCCTCTCCTCTGCCACCATTGCCTTCTTTATTACATTCTCTACTTTATTCTTTTCTGATCTTTTGCTATTACATTTCTTCTTTCCCTACCTCCAGCAAAATCTTTTTAAGGGAGCAGTTGTGCCATATCTCTTCATGCTTTTTGGGGAAATATTCACCAAACCACAGAAATATCTACTTACCACATTCACGGCACTGTGCCATATGTGCTATGTATCACACAGTTTAGTAAAGGCCATGAAATGAAAGTTGGTATGAAGTAAGAGAATAGAGAGTACATTTCTGATCACAGTAAGTTAAAGCTGAGATACCTTCCAGTACAGTTTCCATGTAATATGGCTGCAGTTCTCTCTGACCAGCTAGGCTCAGACTCTAAGGAACTCTCATGCTTCTGCTTTGCTGAAGGACAGAAAAGAAGCCCTGACTACATACCAGATAGCCTGGGTTTGATTAGTGACCAAGGTGAATGACAGAGTACCAGGAGGATGAGTATATCTGTCCTGGGAGGGGGACCATGATGATATTAAGTGCATCATTCATTAAACACTGATGGAGCCCAAGACTAGGAGCAATTGATAGGATAGGCATGTGGGATGATTGGAGAGGGTTCCCTAGGGACCACAGAAGCCACTTCCTTACAGGCTCTGTCTGATTGCCTGCTCAGCCTCAAAGTATAATTTTACCACATGGGGAGTATGGCTTGGGGAAAAGTCATAGCATCCTAGCATCATGTAAAACAAGGTGCATGCCACTATCATCTGTTTGCTCTACTCCATGTTTTTTGTGTCCCTCCCCCAGTCCAGTGATGTATGAGACAGTCCCATCCCTGGTGGTTAGGACCAGCAGGACTTGGTTATGAGCATCGGAGCAGCACTGAACAGCTGATGGCCAGCCAGAGGCATTATATGGGCTAAAAAAGGAAATTAAGTGCTTCAAATTCCATTTCCCACCCCTGAGTCCACTGTGACAAATTCTCACACTTACAGCTCACGAGCATGAAGCCTGACCCAATGACATGAGTGGCATCCATCTCTGAGTAGTAAATGATGGGTACTGTTGCCCTATACCAAACTATATAGGACCTGGCCGTATTCTGTTTTTCAACTTTTTATTGCCTGGTATTTCTCTTTGGAGGAAAGAAAGACATTAAGAATGTGATCAATCTGGCCATACTTTGCTGTACTTAAAATGTTGAAAAACTGGCTTCTCAGGAGTCAGTTATTGCACCCACCCCCACCCCCAACATGCACACCCACTATTATGCACAAATTTTCAGTAGATCACAATAATGCCAGCTATTAAAGGCTTCATTGTAATAACAACTATTCTTACATTTAACCAATTTTTTGGTGACACTTTTTTAAGGAGCGTCAGCCACCCTGCCACCATGTGGAATGTAAGATAACAAATGTAAACATTGTTGGATGCTATACTTTGAGACTTTTACTAAGTGGAGCCAGGAAAGTTTTATCTTTCTCCCTGCATTTACTGATTACAAGCCAGGATAAGGTAATCAAAGAATATGTTTACAAACAAATCGGTAATGAGAAAATGAAATGCAAGATGGTGCTGGTTTTGAAATTCATCATTTAAAACTGATACAGTGCTGGCAACTGCTAATATGAAATATTACTATAATTTCCAAGATTTAATTATTGTCACATGCATTGATCTAAATCTGTAACCTAACCTGTATAAATTAGTGTCAGTTCTTAAGAGTTTTAATGTGCTACCTGAATATGTTAATCAGGGCAGGGCAGGGTACTGATACACATGGATCTTTTCCAGACCTAGACTCGTGAGACACTTTAAAATACATTTTTATAAACATAAGTAGGTGTACAATCAACAACGGCAAAAATGGAAAGTGCACAAATTGAGCCCAGTTACATTAGGGTAACCCAAGCAGTACATCAAGTTAATTAAAAACAAATATATGGCCAGTGCCGTTTATAAGATTAACAATTAAGGCACATATTTACAGTATATGTAGTACAATTAAGTCATGCTGAAGAACATGGAAATACCTGTTTAGGATTTTAATTACGATTACCTAATACACAGCATAATGCATATCAGAAAACGGATTAGATTAAAAATGTTAGCTTTTTTTTTATGACTTATTTTCATCACTGACCTTCCACTTTGTACTTGTCATTTCATTCATTCCTATTGTGGATGACATGGTGATATCTAATTGAATCTGTTATACGTTTGACCAGACCGTCCAACTGGTTAAAAATAAATAAATAAAATGGATATGTATTTGCATACTCCCAGCTCAAACTATGTATTCTAACGGAGGGAAATAAAGACATATGTGCAGTAGATACTTTCTCTGATTATTATTTATTTACACTGTAATGTTATGGTGTGTAAATAAATACACAAAGCTTTTATCCATGCATATGAGGAAAAGAGAAACTAACCAGGCAAGTAATTTTCTCCCAAAATCAAGAACTGCCAGGGTAGAAGATGATATGTTGATACTAATAAGTAAAAATAGAATAAAACAGTGTTATTGCACACTGAAACAAATAACCCTTGGAAAGGTATAAAGTTACATATTTCAGAAATGTAGATGCTGCTTATAAAAACTGATGCAAAAACACTACTAAACATGCTATGACATGGTCATAACAACAGCTTAATTGAGGAGAGATGGATCAGTATGTGTGTGTATATATATATATATATATATATATATATATATATATATAGGATAAGTTAATAAAACAATAAATCTGGAGAATAAGGATATTTTGGGGGTAATAATGATAATTTCTATGTAAAGAATTTCTACCTGGAACATATATATTTACCAAGAGACACGAGTCTCTTTGGGGCCATTTTAAATCAGATAAAGTGATTTCAAAAGTCATCAGTACAGGACAGGAGAAGCAACAGAGAAAAATAGAAAAGATAATCTCTACTGCTGTTATTTTTTCCAGTTAAAAAAATTGAGGTTTTAATAGGGAAGTGCAGAAATACAAGGAAAGCCAGGCATGTATCTGTTTCTCTAGTTTTGCAGAGTGGACCTGAGTTTTTTATATTTTGCTCTGCATATACCAACAGAAATTCTGGCTGCTCAATGGTTCTTTAGCGGCTGGACTTTTTTGCTGCTGGCATATGTTCAGTTTACAATGGGCATGCTGGTTGGGCTGTCCAATCAGTGTGCACATTTTGGAATACTAATGACATCTTATTCTATAATTTAGTTATATCTGTCTAAATGTTTTGATTTGCAGAGTAGATGTCTCTCTAAAACGTTGTTTCACATGTGATTATAGAAATGATAATTGTAAATCAGTCTTTACTGTGTGTTTATTATGATACAAAGTTTCAGGGAAGTATTGTAAGTTGTTTTATTTAACAAGTTAGCTATAATATAAGCATTTCATCAACAAACTGCTGTTAATAACCATCCTTGTTTGTGTCCACAGTTTTGTGCAACTCTTGGAACAACTGCTTCTTGTGGATTTGACAATTTATTGGAGACTGGCCCTATCTGTAAGTAATTTCAGTTTTATGATCCTACAAAGTCTTTTAGCATTCAGTTTTGAAGGCATGCAGGAGCAATTACAAATAAGCTAAAAACTTTCTTGTTTCATGAAAGTCAGCTGTATTGCTAGGGTAATGAAGACAAACTGTTCGCTTGCTATCTTTCCTTTTTTTCCCTTTTAAACATCTTCCATTGGCAAACTGTTCACCTAATTCAATCATCAGATTAAGTGTTTGTATGACAGTGTGAGATTATAGTTTCATTTGAGTCCCATTTGTATATAAAATAGCTGAATTTCTGTTTTAGGATGAAAGCTTATGAACAAAGACAAAAAGAAGTTATGTGGTCACTTACAAGCCAAAGATAAAACTGTCAGATCTAAAACTGGCCAGTAATAGATTTAAATCCCAACGCCTTAACAACAGAAACATGTTTTTGTTTCAACAGCCATGCAGGTACAGCAGGATGTGGCTACTTCCGGCAGGCATATAGCAAAAATATGACATGCCTTCCGGGAAGAATCCTAAAATTCTGATTTGTGATGCTAGTTTGGCTTCCTGGTTCCTTATGTGCTGCTTTATTGAGCAGGTTTACTTTTATAAGTGGACTACTGAACAGTCAGTCGTAGTCTAAATTACTAAGTAGCCGCAAACAAACAAAATCGTGAGGAAAATATTATCAACAGCCATTATTATATACTACCTTCATAACAAACATGTTATTTACTGATGCTGGAGGTTCCCACTGTCCAGTTATCAGTTTCACAGTTTGATGCACTTGAATGTGCCAAGCTTTCTGGATTCATATAGATGAAGTAAGAAAAAGTGTTCTTGGTTTGCAAAATGACCACTATGGGTGTTCTGTGTTTAAAACGCTCCGTCGCATTCTTCTACTGCTTATTCAGACTTAGAAACCCGCATGCACAAGTACGCATAGAGGAATGAAACTCCAAATGCCATTTCTTCCGCTTCAGAGAATTACATTGGGTCCACTCTTCAGTATCCATACATGAAATCAAAAATGCGTGTTCCTTAACTCACAAACTGCAAAAGCATTGTCTTCTTTTCCTTTATCTTCATCCTTGTATTATGGCTACCTTCTATGCACATAAACCCTAATTCAGCAATGGCACTTGGTCCATAGTCACAAATTAGACACTCATGAGTGCCCAGGCTGCTACTGTCCAGTACTGAAATGAATAAAAATGAATAAAATCATCTGTAATCATCCTCTTATACTTGACCCCTAACAAATCCTCCCATAGCAGAATAGTCACTACACAACCTGAAAAAAATGTTTTTTGCACAAAGTACACATCTACTCACTTGTAGAGTCAGCCACTCGCTGAGTTAAATGCTGCTGTTGTATGTTGTAGACTTTCAGGAAGTAGCAATAGCCTGACAATTTCTTAATATTTTGGGTCTATATTTTCCATGCGCCATTTGCTGCACTTAGCTTCATAGATGTGCAGCTACCAATGCACAATTCTGTCGTAAAATGACTTTTCATACTAAGACTGTGAAATCACCCTTCAAGATAGAATTGTAGAATGACTGTCACAGTGCATGGCATAAGATCCAAAGGGGAGTATTTTAAAAGTTAGTCTGATTGTAAATTTGACAGTCTTCACAACTATATGTATTTGTTTTGGTTGTCAAATGCTTGTTCATTATTTTTCATATTTTCCATTTGTTGAATGCTAATATTTTATAGATCATCTATAAGGCCCTGTCTCAAAAACTCACCTACTAACAATGTACAAATGTATTAATGAAAATTATATCATGATCCCCCCAAAACGTGCACACAGATTGGCCAGCGTGCCCGTTGTAAATCGAGTTATACTAATGGAAAAAGGTCCGGTCGCCCAGACTTTTTTCCATTAGTAAACTCGTTTTTTTAAAACACTGTCTCGCTATGTTAAATGGGTTTAACATAGCGAGACAGCTTTAAAATAAGCAACGGAGATCTCTGTTGCTTATTTTAAAGCTGTCTCGCTATGTTAAACCCATTTAACATAGCGAGGCAGTGTTTTAAAAAACGGAGAAAGCAAGATCTCTGTTGCTTTTTAGTGTTTCGCCATGTTAAATGAGTTTAACATAGAGACAGTTTTAAAATAAGCAACGGAGATGTCCGTTGCTTATTTTAAAACTGTCTCGCTATGTTAAACTCATTTAACATAGCGAAACACTAAAAAGCAACGGAGATCTTGCTTTCTCCGTTGCTTTTGCACAACTCTGATATACCGCGCAGGCGCCGCAGTACATCAGAACTGCCGGATGCCAGACATCTGCGGAAGGGCAGTAAACAGGCATTATACTATGCCATTATTTAAGAAACGTAATAGTTTCTTTTCTTAAATAATGTCATGGTATAATAGCAATAACCCACTTCTGGGTGTGGGTAATGCTAAATTTACCCACGGTTGGCTTTGTTTGGTCCCTCGGGCTTCGCCCACGGGACCAAACCACGCAAACCGTGGGTAAATTTAGCATTACCCACACCCAGGCGTGGGTTATTGCTATATTATTTCACACAGTACATGCAAAATTCTGATGTAGAATAAATGCACATGATAACAGTACCATAACTAACAGTCTGGGGCCGTTTTAATGTTAGCTAAAATGTGATGTAAAAATGCACGGTTTCAACATTAATGAGTCTGTATTTGATTTAATGTATTAATTTTCATCATTTTAAAATCTTCAGTATTTTAAACCCATACCTGGAATATAATTATCTCTTTAGCCTGTGTAAAAAATGCAGTAACTGCATTTTCCTGACATACCCACATTATTTTAGCCCAAATCTTAATTATTGTGATTGCAGACCCAAACTGTCTTCTGTGTACAACATAAGCATCTGTAGAACTGTAGTATATTTATATATTTATTCTCATGGTATGATCATGGGTAGTCCAGTGGTTGTGAAGAAACAATCCTATTTGTGATGGTGACCTGGGTTTGAATACCATCTTATGTGCTAAATGGCCATCAACAGACCAAGAATGAAATAAGCATATGATGGATTATGCACATTTTGTGGGGAAAGGATAGGTCTACTTTGGCTGTCTCCACCTAATATCCTACAGATAGCTTGCAGATAGACTTTGGAAACTTTCCACATATGGTTGGTGCCCCCCCCCCCCCGCCTCATTGTGACTTACTCCCCAGCAGGCTTCTGATATGAGGAGTGCTACCTGGGAGCATGTCCAGTCTTGAATCAGTTAAAAATAATTCCAGCCCTTGTCACTTTAACATTACCTAGTGTTCCTCTCAGACTTACCATCTCTACCTTTCTTGTTATTGAGAATGTTCTATTTTCTACTCTCTGGTAAACCTTTTTATGTTTTTCAATACATCTGTAATATTCTTACAGTAGCAGTATCTAGAATTGTTTACTTGTTTTGTGTTGCATAGTACTTACTTAGCCACTGTAGTCATCAAACAGCAGAGACAGTACTTTCCAGTTCTGCGTGGCCCACCTGATGACAGCAGTTTCCATTAGTATCGTAGCATCTGAAGTTCTAATTTCAAATCTTTGCAGGAAACTGTTTCTACAATTAAATTGTGTTGATATTTGCACTTTGCATTCCAAAAGCTGCAAACATTGTTACAGTAACCTAAGTTTAGAGATATTATTTATGAATGAATTTCCTTTACAAATGCTAGTAACTCACACGCATTGTTTGGTAAAGATGTATGTTATACCATAATGTATTTATTACTAGTGACTGAAAAGTGTGGCTGTAATATGACACAAAATACACTTCATAATTAGGTGATGTATTACAATTCTTTTTTGATACTGCCAAGTGGGTCTCCATTTCATTGTTTTTTCACATACTGTCTTACTATGTGTGCTATGGAAAGGGCATACAGTGGTCATGCTGAAGCCTGGGTGTTCGTAAAGGTTGCAAATTATATTGTGAGGTAATCATGTTTGTAAAGGTTACAAATTATATTGTGAAGGAATTATAGGGATAGTTACACTGTTTTCATGTATTTATTGCTATGAGTACCAAAGTATGGCTTTATATTAGCTACAATTGCAGCATGAATGCTTTTCTGCTTTATTTAAATTAGTGCCATTTCTTGGGAGTAGATCTTCACAATGCATGATTGCAGCTTGCATGAATATCACACTTCCACATGGCTATGCCCTAAATGACTGAAAGCAGTCCTTAGAGCATGTAGTGCAGACTGCACATCTTGGAATATAATAGACGTACAAACCAAATGTTTCCTAGGTGCTATAATCACTTAGTTATTGTTGATGCAACACAAACACTGCTTCTTCAGTTCTGCCATGTTGTATGGTGTTGTTATGAACAGAGAAAGGTCTGGTAGTTTCCAGACATGTTTTCATATTTAGGTTCATAGGTAGGTACTAGGCTATCGGCCCAAGGGCCTAAGTAAGCCTAGCCAACAAAGTTTCCTGGCTTACGCCAACCCAAGAAAGTTAATTTCCTGTGTCCCTGTTGAGCAGAGCCACAGAAGTGATCCCCGGGGTGTATTTCCTATTTCTCATCCACTCATCAAGATTTTTCTTGAAGAGTGCTAATGAAGAACTTTGCTTGACATAGATGGGTGGCTTGTCCCAGAGTATGGGAAGTCTCTGGGACAGGTATCTATCCCTCCAGCAAGTCCTTTTTATTGTGGTGACAAGGTTTAGGTCCCTAGAGCATGTAGCTTGGAGGGATTGGGATTTCTTTAGATGTAGCATGTCCAACAGCTCTGGGTTTGACATAGCTTTATATGTTAAGCAGAGATCACCTCGGAGTAGGTGATATGCTACAGAGTAAAGCTGGAGTTTTTTGAGACAATCAGTGTAGGGTATCTGTTTGAGGCCAGTACTTTTCTTTATGAGGTACTTCTGTGGCCTTTCCAGCTGCTGCAGATGTCTTGTGTGGTACATTCCAAAAGGGGCGTTGTACTCTATAATGGGTCTAATGAATGTCGAGTAGAGGGGAACAATGACCTCTTTTTTCCTGGATAAGAACCCTTTTGTGATGAGGTGTACCATGTAGAAGGATTTCCTGACTATTGTGGCAATGTGATTATCAAAGGAGAGACTACAGTCCACCTGGATGTCAAGGTGTCTTATCACACATTCAGTGTTAAGAAGACTGGGTACAGAATTTTTACCAAAGGGGATAACAATGCACTTTTTGGCATTGAGCTTGAGGCCATGGCTCTGACACCAGGCATCTGTCTCAGTGAGGTCCTTCTGTAGGATGTCCACATCATTTGGGGGCTCAACTATAGCTCCTAGTTTGCAGTCACCTGTGAACTTCATTAGCCAGAGGCCTTCTGTGTTAGCCTGTACGTCAGAGAAGTAGATACCAAACAGGAGAGGTCCCAGGACTGAACTCTGTGGTACTCCACTTGTCACTGGTTTGAAGTCAGATTTGGAGTCTGCAACTTTTACAGTGTGGGTTCTGTCAGTGAGCCATTTGGCAACCCATCTTGTGACATAGGGATTTATACCTAGTTTAGTGAGTTTAGCTATAATTCCAGAATGGGTGATGGTGTTAAAAGCCTTGGCGAGGTCAAGATAGGCTGTGTGAACCACCTTACCCTCATCCAAGGCTTTGGTGACTGCCTCAAAGACGTCAACCAGGTTCAGGAGGCAAGATCTGCCTTTCACAAACCTGAACTGGGTGGGGTCCAGAATTTGGTGGTTACCAATGTCTTTGTTTATGAATTCCATGATTATACTTTCCATGGCCTTGCAGACCAGGCTTGTCAGAATAATAGGGTGATAGTTCCCAGGATCAGTGGTGGCTCCCCCTTTGTGGAGTGGGATAACTGTTGCTGTGTGCCATTCAGTGGGCACAAAGCCTGACGTGTAGCTATGATTGAACATGGTACTTAGGTGTGGAGCCAGTTCATTCTGAAGTTCATGTAAAATGCAGTCTGGGATGTTGTCCAGTCCCATGGATGCTGTGTTTTTGGCTTTAAAGAGTGCTGCTTTTACCTGTGAAGCTGTGATTACAGAGACTCTGCTTTCTTCCTGTATAGATATGGGCCCTTTAGGGGGTGAGAGGCGGGTAAGGTTAGCATTGAACGTATCTGCTAGGATGTTGGCAATATCAGTTGGTTCTGTAATTTTTGTGCCATTGTGCTGTAACTCAGAGCAGATCTGGGTGTTGCCATTGAGAATCTTGACATAGCTATAGAATGCTTTGTGGTTGCCCTTAGAATCAGTGGCAGTCTTGTTTTCAGAGCTAGCTTTGGAGGATCTTATAAGGGATCTCAGCTTCTTGCTGAGGCTGACCAGGGAGCTCCTCCACTCATGGGATTTTACCCTCTTTTGCAACAATTTCTTCCTTCTGTTTGTAGAGTTTGTTTATGGCAGGGGACCACCAGCCTGGCTTCCTTTTTTTTGGAGGATAGCATCTTGGTACTGTTTGGGATAGCATGGTCCATGCACTTGTGTAAGTGCTTATAGAGTGCATTTGTGTAGGATTCAGAAGTCGTAACTGTATTGTCCATCTGCGTGGGTGTCATGAAGTTCGCCACTTCTGCCTTAAGAAGCATGAAGTTGGCTTTGGAGAATTTTTTACCATGGTTTTTTAATGGTGGGTAGGGGGGGGGTTGCAGATATCTAGGGTGATTAGCTTATGGTCGGATATGACCCACGAGGAGTTGACTTCAGGTGTGGAACTCTGGTCACTCATGTTGGTAATGACTAGGTCTAGGATATTGTTGCTCCTGGTGGGAGTGTGGATAAGTTGATCCAGGGCATTGGAATTTATGAATTTCAGAAAGCGCTGAGCAAAGGAGTTGATACATGAGTAGTTTTCCCAGTTAATGGTGGGGTAGTTGAAATCGCCCAATATTAGAGTGTTTGGTTGAATCCTAATATTTTCCAGTATATCAAGAAAAGAGGAGTGGGAATCCTGGGGCATGGTGGGGAATCTGTAGCAAGTTACAATTTGGATCGCAGTTTTGCCAGAGTTCATTGCACTTGGATAACCTCGGCTGCATTATGCTGAGCAACTAGCCTGGAGGTGTGGATATCCTTAATGAATATGGACACACCTCTGCCTTTGGTGTTCCGGCCCAGGTTAGATGGCCGAAAAGTGTGGTATGAGTTATAGCCTGGTAATGCAGGGGTGCTCTCTGGAGACTTGAACCACATCTCAGTCACTGCACAGACATCGATGTTCTCCATTTTAAGGAGTGCCTCGAGTGAGTGCATTTTGAGATTTAGACTTCTAGCATTGAGTAGCATTACCCTCAGTTTTTGCTTGCCTGTTCCTGTTATGGTGGTGAATTTGTCATTTAAACCTTGCCTAAAAAAGGCACAATGGGGTGGCAAGAGCCTTTGCCAGTATCCGGAATCCCTGGGGGTGACAGGTGCATGCCATCTCTGGCAAAGCATCATGGTCTGTCGACCATGTCGTCCCAGGCAGACAGATACTGGATCCCCTTAGAATGACACCAGAAGCTTAGCCAATTGTTGAAGTCAATCATTTTGTCCTTGTACTGCGGTATCATTCTGGGCAATGGCAGGATGCTACTCAGGGCTAGGGTCATACCTGCCTGGGCTAGAAGATTGGAGAGTTCTTCCATGTCTCTTTTCAAGTAGTCCAGGGAGGTACGTCTCAGGTCATTCACACCAACATGGACAATCAAAGAGTCATATTTGTACTTGTTGTGGAGTGACCCGAGTGCGTGGGTTATGTGACAGATCCTGTAACCCAACAGGCAGCTGACAGTGACCTTCTCCTTGTTTAGCCTGGTGAGTGGGACATCAGTGTGCCTGACTATAGTCACCTATGACTAGTGTATTGAGTACATTGTTTTGCCTTATGGGCTGTGGTTGAGTGGCACACTGAGTCTGTGGGCTATGTGTCATTTGGTTTGTGTTGGGGGGTGGAGGTTGCTTGCGTTTCTGCTTTGGAAGTCTTTGTTGCTTGAGCAGATTATTATTGAGAGCCTCCGCGAATGTTTTTGTGTTTCTATGTGTGGATTTTGGTGGTGTAGATTTAGTGAGACTATGTGGTGAGTGTGGTGTGGTGCAAGTATTTACCTTCTCCTGTTGACTATTAAGTTCAGTCTTGGTTGGAGAGAGCTTTACCTCCAGTTTGGCTAGATAAGTGCATCTCTCACAGATTGTAGTGTTGGGTGGTAGGAGGAGAGGGTTGTCTGTGTACATGAGGCAATTGCTACATTGCCCCAAGATGCCCAGATTCATCAGATAGACAGGAGAGAACACTGGGAGCTGACCCTTGGGCATGCCTGAATAAAAAAATATTTTCCTCTAGACAAGTGAGGAAAGTGAGTACAAGAGCTGTTTTTATCTAAGCAAGTGAGGAAAGTAAGGACCCAAACTGCTTTAATCTAGGTAATGAGGAAGGGTGAGTGCTGTAGTAATTTGTAGTTTATTTAGTGCTTACAACAAGTTCTGAACAAGTGCTGAGCACGGATAAGCAAATTCAAGTGCTAAAACTAAGAATCTGTATCTGGATCTTATCGATAGGCTCCCTAGAGCTTACCACTCCCACTGATAAGCTAGAAGGCTTCCCTCCAACACAGAAAGGCCTGGGGCACAGAAGCTTACAAACAGTCCTGGATACAGCAAATCTGAATCTGGACTAAACCAGTTACAGGGAAGGTGGGAAGCAAGCGCAAATGCAGGCTTTTCAACCAGAAAGCTGAAAGAGATGGAAAAACTGCCCAAATGGCCAATAAACTACAAGTTCTGGGCCAGAAATCACTCTTGTAGTAGATAGGCTACCTATTGCTTATCACTCCCACTGATAAGCTAGAAGTCTTCCCTCCAATACAGAAAGGCTTGGGGCACAGAAGCTTACAAACAGTCCTGGATACAGCAAATCTGTATCTGGATTAGACAGAAAGGGCAAAAACAAAACAAATTTATATATATATATATATATATATATATATATATATATATATATATATATATATTTTTTTTTTTTTTTTGTTAAGTGGGTTGGCTTTCTCAAAAAAGTTCCCTCTGTATTAGAAAGAATGAGCTAATGACAAAATCAAAAACACTTTAAATGCAGTACAAGCTAGCACACGAGTGTGTAGCAATATTAAGGCAAATACAGTGTAAATAAATGCAGATAAGTTAAAAATGACAAAAACAAGTTTATGAAAAATCAAATAAGACCACTTGAACACTTAAAAGCACACAGAACAGCAAATTAAGGTATTAAGGTAGAAGACAGTTGGCTCCATTATTTTGTAAGCTATCTATGTCATAGGGGACAGTAAATGGATAATAGCAGTTTCCCCTCAGTGTTGCAGCTCCAGTGCTTGGTGCCTTGTGGGAGTCTGTCAGGAAATGTTCAGTTACTCAAGGTTAACAGATGGGTATATGTAAACATGCACCCTCACAAGCTCAGCATAACAAACACTGCACTATGAATTCTAGGCATCATAAATGGAGGGAAGAAGGTACACAAAAAATGATTTCCCCTTAAAGGATGATAACAGAGAGAGGGGAATGAATGGTTCAATAAAGGGATCAGGACTAGGGCCACAGAAGAAGCATTCAAACAATATAGGCAGTAGTGATTGCAATGAAACCCTTGCATAAGTCTGATCCGGAATACAGATGGCATGTTCTCCTTGCAAATGTCATAAAGCTGTGCATGTTTCATAAACAAAATGAAAGACAATGTGGTATGGAAAGGTGCTTTACAAATTTTATGTCAGACAAAGCTGTAATACTTAATGTTTAGGTTTATATAAGTTAGTGAATTTAGGGTTACAGCATCTTCCTCTCATTCTACTTTTTCTGTTAATGCAAGTCCTCAGTAATTATGGGAGCTGACAGTGGCTCTGTCTACTTTTCCTTGATTAATGCATTTTTTAAAGAAGATTTTAGTACTCTGAAGTTGTGTTCATGTTGAGTAAAAAATAAACATTTAAGTAAGAAATACTGAATATATATCTATATCTATATATTACCAGCCTCAGTAAGAAGCTGAGATCCCTCATAAAATCCTCCAAAGCTAGTTACGAAAATAAAATTGCCAAAGATTCAAAAGACAGCTATAAGGCATTCTATAACTATGTCAAGAATTTAAATGGCAATGCTCAGATCTGCTCTGAGCTACAACAGAATGGCATTAAATATACTGATCCCAAGGATATTGCCATTATCCTGGCAGATCGATTCAGTGCCAACTTCTCCCCCCTCTCACCCCCTAAATGGCCCATCTCAATACTGGAAGATTGCCAATTTCCAGTAATAATGGCCACACAGGTAAAAAACGCACTCTCCAAAGCTAAGAATACAGCATCCATGGGACCAGACAACATCCCAGGCTGTGTACTACATGAACTACAAAATGAACTGGCACCTCACCTAATTGTCATGTTTAATCATACCCTCACCTCAGGCTTCGTGCCCACTGAGTGACGCACAGCTACAGTTATCCCACTCCACAAGGAGGGATCCACCTTGGATCCTGGGAACTACCGCCCCATCAGTCTAACAGCCTGATCTGCAAGGCCATGGAACGTATTTTCATGGAACTTATAAACAAAGACATTGGCAACCTTAAAACACTGGACCCCGCCCAGTTTGGGTTCGTGAAGGGCCGATCTTGTCTCCTGAACCTGATTGACTTCTTCGAATCAGTCTGCAGAGCCGTGGATGAGGGTAAGGCAGTCCACACAGCCTATCTAGAACTCGCCAAGGCCTTTGACACCATCCCCCACTCTGGAATCATAGATAAACTTACTAAGCTGGGCATTAATCCCTATGTCACTCGATGGGTTGCCAACTAGCTTACTGACAGAACCCACACTGTAAAAGCAGCTGACTCCAAATCCAGATCCAGACAAGTGACAAGTGGAGTACCTCAGGGTTCAGTCCTGGGACCTCTCTTGTTTGACATCTACTTCTCTGAAGTACAGGCCAACACTAAGGGATTCTGGCTAACAAAGCTTGCAGATGACTGCAAACTGGGAGCCATTACTGAATCCCCAAATGATGTGGATACTCTACAAAAGGGCCTTACAGAAACAGATTCTTGGTGCCAGAACCATGGGCTCAAGCTCAATGCCAAGAAATGTATAGTTATCTCTTGTGGGAAAAAACATGTACCTGTGAATTACCATATAGGTGACAGTACACTAAACACCGAAAGTGTGATAAGAGACTTAGGGACACAGGTGGACAGTGGTCTCACCTTCAATAACCACATTGCCACAGCAGTCAGGAAATCCTTCTATGTGGCACACCTCATCACTAAAGGCTTTTCATCCAGAAAAAAGGAGGTCATTGTCCCACTGTACTCATCCCTCATTAGACCCATTATAGAATACAACGCCCCATTTGGTATGTACCTCTCAAGACATCTGCAACAACTGGAAAGGCCGCAGAAATACCTCACTAAAAGAATCACAGGCCTAAAGCAGATGCCCTACGCTGACCGCCTTAAAAAACTCCAGCTATACTCTGTCGCATATCGTCTACTCAGAGGCAATCTCTACTTAACATACAAGGCCATGTCAAACCCAGAGCTGTTGGACATGCTACACTTAAAGAAATCCCAATCCCTCAGAGCTACATGCTCCAGGGATTTAAACCTTGTCATCACAAAAAACAAAACATGCTGGAGGGATAGGTTCCTGACACAGAGACACCCCAGACTCTGGAATAGATTGCCCATACATGTCAAGCAGAGTGTCTCTTTGGCCCTCTTCAAAAGGAACCTTGACGATTGGATGGGAAAAAGGAAATTCACCCCGGGGATCACGTCAGTCACCCTGCTAGACAGGGGTCCAGGGAAGTAAATAGTGTGGGAAGAAATAGCCAGGGAATTGTTATGGCTAGGCTTGTATAGACCCTAGGGCTGATAGCCTAGTACCAACCTATGAACCTATGAACCTATTAAAGGAAATTTCCATCTTCACTTGCAGTTTAAACTACATTACAAGGTATCCTTTCTTCTGTGCATTTAAATAATTAAAGAAAATGACTGAACTGGCTTTCTTGGGGAGTGAATGACTGGAGTGGCTTTTTTGGTGAGTGACCGACCTATGGGCATGGCTCGTAGGGGTGTTTCATGAATATGACATGGGTGGGGCTTAAAGGGCGCCAGAGTACTACTTCTCCTAGGGTACCATATCAGCTAAGGCCTGCCCTGGAACCTATGTATATATATATATATATATATATATATATATATATATATATATATATATGTATGTATATATATATATATATATATATATATATATATATATATGCGTGTGTGTATGTATATATATCTCAGGTAGCAGAAACTTTTTGTCTCAGGTAATTTTTTTTTTCTATCAGTAATTCAACTGTAAAAATACTTCCTAGCATCAACCTTGAGCCAGCCTCCCTCTGTCCTCCCTTTTTTGCCATCTTGCTTTTAATTATAGATCCTTACTGAATAATGTCAGCCTTCTGGGATTTCCTAGATACCCTTGACATACTCAGATGTTTCTACTGTATCTTCCTCCTCTCACTCTTCTCTTCCAGAGTTTGCATATTCATTTTTTTTAGCAAGAAAACAGCACACAAACGTCCAATCATGAAAATAACGGCCACACTATAAAGCCCGAAGGTCACTAGATTATTGTTCACACTAACGCTCCAAATTAGCACTGCGTTTTCATCTCCAAATACAAAAGACTTCATCAGATGTTACAAAATCACCAACTAGCAACCCCTCTTAAATACCCCTCCCTCTGATACATCCTCCAATAGAAAATGTTATTAAATTTTTAAAAAACGCACATTTCTTGTAAATAACTCTTATCAATTGTTTTTGAAAAATGTTTTTCATATATAAGTGAAAAGACAAACAAATAATACTTTGAACCTTCATAAAATATTAAAATATGTGCCCAACACAAAAAAACTTAATATATATATATATATGTATATATATATATATATATATATATATATATATATATAGTTAAAAGCATTTATGTAAGAAAGACAGTTAAACCACAATGATTCTTTCCCTTTTTCTTTTTGGTGTTAATTTTTTAGCATTTTCTCATATATCTTCTCTCTAGTCCCCATATCATTATCATTACCTTTCTCTGTGCAGCCTCTCGACTAACAGTATTCTTCAAAAACTAGACAAAGTACTCCAGATCTAGAGTCATCTGACTCACCAATTGCCTAGAAAGAGACAGAATAGCCCCCCTCCCCATTTCTTAATTTTACTTGGAGGTCTGCTTCCCTCCCCCAAATGACACATATTCTAGTGTCCACATTACTCCTTAGATGTACTTGTCAAGGATCTCTCTCAAAGAGCACCAGGGACCCCTACCTATGCAGACAATCATGCCTGTCCTTCACAGTCATCATAAAGCAGGAAGGCTTGTCCATCATCCACATGTGAAAGAAAGAAGACATCTCCTCCATGCAGGTTGTAAGATCATGGGCCTACAACTTCCTGTAGCAATAACATGTGAGGACATCTTTGAAGGCTGCTGTCATCCCAAAAAGAGGAAACTTTCCTCTCTAAGCCAACCTCTGCTACATATGCCATGGCTGCATGACAGACTAAGTTCATTGATGTGCATACCCCTTCCTAAAGCACTTACATCTGCCACTGAATTTGTGTTCAGGGAGATTTTTATTAACAAAACAAGACAGCAATGCCACATAAAATCTCTTTTCATCCTAAGACTAGGAAGCAGACTATTGGCCATTTCATCTTCCTTACTCCATTGCTGTTTGTTTTAATACCAATGTTTTGCTCATGAAGTCGGGTGTGTATGGCATGACTGTAGACCTTGCCTCTGGCTAATGGGATGGTTGATCATAGCTTCCCATTTTCTACAGTTGATATCTCTCCCTGTACATCTCAGTATCCCCTGAGTTTTTCTTATTAACATTTCATATTGATTCCTCCCTTTGGTAATATGATATAATAATACCTATTCACTTTCCATTCAGCCCTAGTGAATAGTTCCTTTTATATATGTAATCTGTGGTAGGAATTTATTACCCAGATAGTTTAACTTGCATTTCGTTGTCCAGAAATAAGCTGCCACATATCTGAAAGCTTTTCTAACCTTTCTAACTATGTTTTGATCATGCCTACCCCACATCTGTATCTATCCTATTTCAGATCTCTGTATCATATGCAAAAAGGCTTATTTTTCCTCTAAAGCTATGTAATATCACTTATGGCTATTGTGAACAGCTTGATAGTCTTTTAACCCCCCCCCCTTTTATTAAATTGCATACTGGTTACGTCTAGTATGTCTAAGTGCCCTGAGTCAATGTCTAAGTGCCCTGAGTCAATGTCAATTATATTAGTGATCTAGTAAGAAAAAACACTTTGCACAAGTGTGTAAAATATAGGAAAATAAAGTCATAACCAAGGCAAATGAATGTATGAAAAGAACCATAGAGTTATTTATTTGTTGATACAAAAGATGTGAAAAGAGAGTATAGAATACAAGAATATGAAATGGAGAATAGATGGAGCAAAACAGATAAAGTGAGATTTTAAAGATAATTGATAAGAATACTGAATGTAAGTTAGTCAGTAGGGACAGTATAATGTGACATATCAAAGGGTCAAATCATTGAATCTGAAAGACAAGCTAAATCCTCCCAAAAGCAAGTTATCTACTCAGGCCATCAACTATCACTATGGGAACAGAAATTGCTCATTCCTGATTATAAGAACACTAAATGTAATATAAACTTATAAGTTCAATTTTCAAGCTTACAGCCTACTGGCCTTCAATAATCTTGATTGACATAGCCCCATGTTAATATTTTCTAATTCCCATATGCGTATAAAGATGATTGCTGAAGGAATTACTGAGGTACTGAGGAATTACTGAGGCCAGTCCCACTCCTTTCACAAAACAGTCTTGAAAAAATTCCAAAACTTTACAGTGTACCAGAGAACTGGAACTTATATTATTCAATTTAGAATTTGCAAATTGATGAGAACTGCTAATTTCATTATCTAACCTTTTTCCACAAATCTAAGAATGTGATAAGTCTCAAGGTACTTGAAAATAACGCAATATGAGTATCCTTTGATAACATTGGGGAAAATACTGAGACTGGAAACCATTTACAAGCCAGAAAGTCTGAAATATCTGAAAGGTAACCTACAGAGCAGTTTGTCTATGGCAGCCGAGTTTAGTACTGTTCAGTGTATGGGTAAGTAAAATATATGACTAGAAAGTGTCTATGAACATGGCTTACTTAGACCTTAGTAAAGAATAATAACACACAGAAGGTAAATGAATTTGTGGAAGATATGGAGTGAATAATAGTTAACAGGATAATTAAAATATTGGTTACACAATTATACATATAGGGTGACAGTACACCATTCAGATAAAAGGAAGGTTTCCCTATGGAGTGCCACAGTATTAGTACTAGTGTTTATGAACAACAATGCAGAAGATTTGAAAAGAAAGGATTGGACTTTTTGTTGATGACTCACACTTAAAAAAATGTGCTAAAATAAAAGCTTAGCAGGTAATACAGAAAATTAGAGAATAAAGAAAGAGCTATCACTAGAGAAAATATGAAGTTTATATTGCACTGTATTTAGAGTTGTTAGACACCATCTTGAGATATCATTTTTGTTAGGCATTACAGTGATCTACTAAAATGTTGTTTATAAGTGCATATTACCTTCACCAACAGCCATGTAAATGGAGTCTTTAAGAGATCTCTATATACTGCCCTGAAGACAGGGAAAAGCACACTAAATAAACTTTTTTCTAGCGGATTTATAGAGTCCAAATGAGTCCTAATTTCCCTAAAAAGGTACATGAGTTTAAGAAAACATCATCTGACAATAAAAGGGGTTAGATCAGGGCAATAAGAATAAGAGGTATTTCACAGGAAGAGCAATAAGCAGAGACAGTAACCTTACCAAAGAGAAATAGGTTCAAAACCAGTGACAGAGTTCAAACCTCTGGGGGGAGAATAGTGCAACTCTTCACTGAGGCTAGATCACAGAACCTGGTGAATAAGAGAACATCAAAGGGCTTATGAAGCCCTGCTAGAGATTTTTAATCATAATGATGAAAAGGCAAGGTCAAACTGGTGAAGGAAATTATCCCAAACAGAGAAGTGAACACAGATCTCTGTGGCCCCAAAATATAAGGTATTCACCTGAAAGTGCTTCCATAAGTGCTTTTGCACACCAGAGAGGATCGAAAGAATGTTTCTTCTGGAAGTGTAACCAAGGGAAATGTGACACTTGGGACATGTGTTTTGGGACTGTAGCAATAGAGGTAGCTAAGATTCTGGAGACTATGAGCTACAGCAGAAATTCTCTTACTAAAGAAGTATTCCTGTTAAACTGGTCAAGAAAGATAAAAAAGTAAACATATGAGGGTACTGTTGTCACTCTTGATGATAACAACAAAGGAGGGTTTCACCAAATTATGGAAAATAAGAAAATATTCCCAAATATGGAAGGTTAAAAGGCTTAAGGGAGAATGTAAAGATTTGGAAATATGAAAGGATATTCAGCCAATTAGAAAACTTGTGACTATGATATGGTAACTATTGGAGAAGCAAAACATGCTTAACTGGGAGAATAGTAGAGTATAAAGGGGACGGTCAGGCAATATCAACTACTACCTTGTCTGTTCACAAATATAATGGGAGATTGTTAATCAGGATTTGAAGCGAGACGTCTTGGTAATGTCAACTAACCATTAGCCTCACTGGAAATAGTTATATAAAGAAGTGTGCTAGACTGGCACAGGGTAGCAAGCAGGTATGTATTTCACATGACAGATAAGTATATAATATTTATGTAAAATCAGAGCAATGATAACTGGTTGCAATCTTAAAATGAAGTATATCATGGGTGCATGAAACTTAAATACTGCACATGGCAATTTTCAGTTAATCATACAATGATAACAAATCTAGTATTTGCTAATTTGAACATCAGTATGTCATTTTCTTTGACTGTGACTAAGCCGCAATGCATGAGAATTGTACCCAAGGTTTACAAATGCCAATGGCCTGAGTTTGTAAATAAAGAATGGCTTATTGTTAAAAAAACAGAGTTCAGTGGCATATGAGTCATGCATAAAAGTGATAGTTTAATGATAGCACAAAATGTAAGCTGTCAATTGAGAGCATTCTGCAGCTTCTTGTTTAAGAACAGAAATGGTCCTTAGCTGCCATCATTTGTAATGCAGAGAGATTTGACAAGTTATTTGCATCTTTACTGACCTACTAAAACAACTGCTTTTGAATGGAATAAAAATCCAAATGCCAGCATTTTCTGTAGAATCTGAGCATTCTCTCTTCTACCCAACCCCCACATACATATTCCCCCATGTTACAGAATGTTCATACTGCATTTCCAAGAATTATGTGATAACCGGCTATTTATTTATTTATTTTATGTTAATCAGTGCAGTAAACGTACTTAAAACAGGCCATTTTAAGCATGGCAACACCACTACATCAGCAAAGAGAAAAGAGCAATCTTCAATTAACCTTCATTTAAAAAGCACTGTTTTGTTTCAAAATACTTAAATCCTGACAGCCTGATGCATTTTATCTTTCATGTCTATTTCTGTGGCCATCTTTAATAATGATAAAGTACAGTCCCTGAAACATCCAGAATTCAAGCAGAACACAGGATATACAGTGGATATAAAAAGTGTACACACCCCTGTTAAAATGCCAGGCTTTTGTGATATAAAAAAAATGAGACCACAATAAATCATTTCAAAACTTTTCCCACCTTTAATGTGATCTATAACCTTTACAATTCAATTGAAAAACAAACAAATCTGTTAGGGGAAAAATATAAAAAATAAAAAATGTACAATAAGCTAGTTGCACAAGTGTGCACACCCTTAAACTAATACTTTGTTGAAGCACCTTTTGATTTAATGACAGCATTCAGTCTTCTTGGGTACACACCTGCCATCAATTAAAGAGACTTTGATCAACCCCAAATAAAGTTCAGCTGTCCTAGTAGGATTTTCCTGACATTTACTCAGTTGCCTGCTACAGCAAAAGCCATGATTCGCAGAGAGCTTACAAAGCATTAAAGGGATCTCATTGTTGAAAGGTATCAGTCAGGAGAAGGGGACAAAAAATTTCCACAGCATTGGATATACCATGGAACACAGTGAAGACAGTCGTCAAAAAGTGGAGAAAATATGGGACAACAGTGACGGTGCAAAGAACTGGACGTTCCTCCAAAATTGATGAAAAGACAAGATGAAAACTGGTTAGGGAGGCTGCCAAGAGACCTACAGCAACACTGAAGGAAGTGCAGAAATTTCTGGCAAGTACTGGTTGTGCACTACATGTGACAACAATTTCCTGTATTCTCCATATGTCTGGACTATGGGGTAGGGTTGCAAGACAGAAGTCTTTTCTTACACAGAAAAGCATCCAGGCCTGGTTAAAATTTGCAAAACAATACATCAGGTCTCCCAAAAGCATGTGGGAAAATGTGTTATGGTCTGATGAGACCAAGGTTGAACTTTTTGGCCACAATTCCAAAAGGTACGTTTGGCGCAAAAACAGCACTTTGCATCACCAAAAGAACACCATCCCCAAGGTGAAGCATGGTGGTGGCAGTATCATGCTTTGGGGTTGCTTTTCTTCAGCTCGAACAGGGGCTTTAGTCAAGGTGGAGGGAATTATGAACAGTTCCAAATACTAGTCACTTTTGGCCCAAAACCTTCAGGCGTCTGCTAGAAAGCTGAAGATGAAAAGGAATTTCACCTTTCATCATGACAATGACCCCAAGCATACATCCAAATCAACAAAAGAATGGCTTCACCAAAAGAAAATTAAAGTTTTGGAATGGCCCAGCTAGAGCCCAGACCTAAATCCAATAGAAAATCTGTGGGGTGACCTGAAGAGGGCTGTGCACAAGAGATGCCCTTGCAATCTGACAGATTTGCACACTTTTGCAAGAAAGAGTGGGCAGATATTACCAAGTCAAGATGTGCCATGCTGATAGACTCCTACCCAAGAAAACTGAATGTTGTAATTAAATCAAAAGGTGCTTCAATAAAGTATTAGTTTAAGGGGTGTGCACACTTATGCAACCAGCTTATTGTAAGTTTTTTATTTTTTATATTTTTTCCCCTAACAGATTTGTTTGTTTTTCAGTTGAATTGTAAAGGTTATATGTTACATTAAAGGTGGGAAAAGTTTTGAAATGATTTATTGTGGTCTCATTTTTTTATATCACAAAAACCTGGCATTTTAACAGGGGTGTGTACACTTTTTATATCCACTGTATGTACTGGTTGGATCTGTGGTAAAAATCAACTTTTGAAATGGTTGAATTTCATATGATCACACTCATATGATTGACTGTCAAAAGTCGAACATATCCTTATTTGCTTAAACAGTGAATTCTCCTGGGATCACATTACAGTGGGGATCAGGAAATATGCCCCTTTCCCCACTGTAATGTGATCTTGGCATTGGTTTGCCCCAGATAAATGCTGCTTTTCAGTTTTGCATATGTTCGACTTTTTAAATAATTGGTTATATGAGTTCAATCGTATGAAATTCGGCTATTTAACAAGTTGATTACATGACATAGATCCATACTGGTTATAAGAAATGAAGATTTGGAATACCAGATCATTAATTTTCTTGCCTGAGACTCTGTGGAACATCACTACTGTTTCTTTTGCACCAGAGTTGTGCATCACGTACTTCATGACGTGCAACAGAGGCTTGTGATTCAGGAGGGTACTGCTGTGTGCATGTGTGCTACCCATCAAACTAATGGAGGCGTAAACTGAAAAAAATCTGCCATGGCAAGCAGTACTTCCCAAAGAGTAGCAGTCATTTAAGTGTCTCTCATCACCCCCTTCACATACCATGAAAGTGGTTTATGTCTCCCAACTAACGCAGCAATGTCAATGATTTGTCAACATTTCTTACACCTCACTTAACAGTGATTAGTGATTAGTGATTAGTAGCACCCCAAGTCTACATTTCCCTGTATAGTAAACTGAGTCACCCTCCATGCATACTCACCCTTTGACAAACTGGACTTTACCTCCCCCCCCCCAACATATTCAACACAGCATTGGTCAGGTTTACATTTCTTTACCTTCCAACCATCCATCCTTCCATCTGTCTATCCATCTATGTATCCATCCATCCATTTTTCTGTACTGTTTCTCCTGTTGAGTATCATGTTATCATTTTACCACCCTATATAACAGTACTGTTATTTATGCGCACACCACTGTGACAATGGCTGGAGTCTGTACCTCTTAGATGGTATGACAGCAATAAATGTCTTCGCCCAGACTACCTTGTATGACAGTATTTGCTGTATGTACCCCTTTTCCATTCCTGAGCTCTATCATCTGTTCATATCCCATTCACAAGAAACACTAATGGTGCACTGCTGTGGCTATCTAACTCATCCCAGACATGAGCAAATCAAGTGCATGATGATGGCCAGTAGACAAGACTTTGCTATACGTTCATAGGAGATTACTAGGCACACAGCTTAAGAGCCCTTACAAGCCTATCCAATATAACCCAATTAATGTCACACAGGCCTTTTGATAAATGTAAATTTGTGAGCATGTAAGTTGAGGAGCAAAGAAAATGTTTTCTCTGATACATCTGCTGCTCTTAACTGAAGAGCAAGCCAGATCCTGTTTCTGCACCCCTCAACTCCAGGTTAAAGAACAAAAAAAATGCCTGTTCCGCAATCTGGCTAGTGTTCCAAACCTCAGCAGGTCCCACTTCTGTACTCTTCAACAACAGTTTAAGGAGAAAAACAAAAAGTCCAGCTTCAAGACTAGTATTTGCACTTTTAAAAGTATAGTATGTATACCACACGGTTTACCTTTAAAATGGCGATCTCAGCATGATCGACCACGCTTCCGCAAACTCCGAAACGCGAACGTCCCAAATGCCGAAAACCATATATGCAAACAGCTAAATCTCGCACCTTTTTGACCCATGGTAGCACTGGTGTGGAGGTGTGACGTGGCCGGAAACATCAAAATTCGACATTAATTCAATATTTAAGACGTGTTGCAGATTAGAATTTGCGGAAAACGTGTCGACAAAGTGGTAGGTCGATCATATGTGATCGACGATATAAAGGTAAACCTACCACACTCAGAGCACCAAAATGCTTCAACCCTGTAGTCCTGACTACAAAGGCACTACTGGAATTCACATCTGTACCCACGTTCTGAAGTGCTGATACAGAAATGGGTATTGGTACTGTAGTACCAGTCCATTGTCCATTCCTCATCATACCCATTTACACATTGCACCTGGGTGGTTGCCTCACTCCAACTATGCCTCTGGCAAATACACTGGCAAAGGTAAAACTGCACAAATTTAAAATGAATGTTTCAGAAAAAAGTTCTTGATTATAAATGCAAATAAAAGAGAAAACTACACTAGAAGATAGAGTGCAGTCTTCAGTAAAAGAGATTGTGCTGTAGTCTAATATTGTTTAGTGGGAGTGGTAAGCACTAGGTAGCCTAGCTACCACAAGAGGATTAGTTTCTATCCCAGAAATTGTAGTTTAGTGGCCGTTTGGGCAGTTTTTCCATCCCTTTCAACTTTCTGGTGTAAAATTCTGGGTTTGCCATTGTTTAAGCTCCATGGATCCAGTTTTGGCATCCTGCAGACTACAAGAGCAACAGGAAGGAGAAAGAGATACTCTAAGTGCATCCATTTTGATTTTTTTTTTCATAATGTACTGCTCTCTGCACTTGTTTTTGTTGTTTTTAATGTATCTGCTTTATTTAAACTGTATTTGCTTTAATATTGCTGCACACTCAAGTGTGCTAGCTTGTACTGCATTTAAAGTGTTTTGCTACTGTTTTAACTGCTTTTCTGCAAAACAAACAAAAAGTTATAAGCTTGTTTCCCGCCTTTCCTGTAACTAGTCTAGTCCAGATACAAACTTACTGTATCCAGGACTATTTTGTAAGTTTCTGAGCCCCCCAGACCTTTCTGTGCTGGAGGCAAGCCCTCTAGCTTATCAGTGAGAGTGGTAAGCACTAGGTAACCTAGCAACCACAAAAGGAGTGATCTCTGGCCCAGAAAATATAGTTTATTGGCCATTTGGGCAGTTTTCCTGTCTATTTCAACTTTCTGATTTAAAAGCCTGTGTTTACGTAGGTTTGTGCTTGTTTAAGCTCCGCAGATCTAGTTTTGGCGTCCTGCAGACTAGGACTGTTTTGTAGCTTTCTGAGCCCCCCAGACCTTTCTGTGTTGGAGGGAAGCCTTCTAGCTTATCAGTGGGAGTGGTACTAGTTAGCCTATCTACCACAACAGGAGTGGTTTCTGGCCCAGAAATTGTAGTTTATTGGCCGTTTGGGCAGTTTTTCCATTTCTTTCAACTTTCTAGTTTAAAAGCTTGTGTTTACATGGGTTTGCTTGTTTAAGCTCCGCTGATCCAGTTTTTGTCATCCTGCAGACTACAAGAGCAACAGGAAGGAGAAAAGAGATACTCTAAGTGCCTCCATTTTGATTTTTTCATAATTTACTGCTGTCTGCACTTGTTTTTTGCCATTTTTTAATGTATCTGCATTTATTTAAATGGTATTTGTCTTAATATTGCTTCACACTTAAGTGTGCTAGCTTGTACTCCATTTAAAGTGTTTTTCCTACTGTTCTAAATGCTTTTCTGCAAAAAAAAAAAAAAAACAAGTTCTAAGCTTGTTTCCCGCCTTTCCTGTAACTAGTCTAGTCCAGATACAGATTTGCTGTATCCAGGACTGTTTTGTAAGTTTCTGAGCCCCCTCCCAGACATTTCTGTGTTGGAGGGAAGCCTTCTAGCTTATCAGCGGGAGTGGTAAGTACTAGGTAGCCTATCTACGATAAGAGGAGTGGTTTCTGGTCCAGAAATTGTAGTTTATTGGCTGTTTGGGCATTTTTTCCATCCCTTTTAACTTTCTGGTTTAACAGCCCATGTTTGCACACCGTGCAGCGGTGCTCAGCTGAGGTACGCTATTACAGGTGCCAGAAAGTCTGCTGTTCAATTTTTCCTTTAGAACGTGTTTTTTCTTTTACTTCTTGCACTTCAATTAGCGTAATCAGCAAGCACTTTAACAGGCTTTTGTAGCATTTATTGTAGCACACTTAGGTGCTATCAGCACTAGCTGTTCCTACGCAGTAACAGTACCAGTACTTATTAGTTATGACCATCCCTCCTGGTATGATTGTAGGGCAACTTCCTGTGCTTTCTCCTGCTAACGTGGTGCACTTGGGCATTCTGAGACAGTGTGGCAACTGTCTAATGTACACAGACAAACCTCTTCTCTTACATCCCAACACTCATACCTGTAAGAGATGCACTTATATCACCAAATTGGAAGCAGTGCTCCCTCCAACCAAGACCAGACTAGCTGGTCAAGAGGAGAAGGTCAACACTTGCAACTCACTACATAGAACACACAGCCCTCCAAAACACGAACCATCACAACCCACGCATAGAAACACAAGCCATACACCCACCTTCACAGAGGTTCTCAATAAAAAATTACCCAAACAACAAAGACCCTCAAGACAGAAATCCACCCGACCACCACAACACAACACCAACCTCAGAACACATAGCTCAACACCACAGTGTGCCCCTCAACCCAAGCCCTTAAGGCAAAACACTTTACCCAATGTACTAATCATAGGAGACTCAATTGTGAGGCACACTGATGTCCCACTCACTAGGCTGAACAAGGAGAAGGTTTTAGTCAGTTGTCTATCAGATGCCAGGATCCGCTACATAACACATGCACTCAGGTCACTCCACAACAAGTACAAATATGAGTCAGTCATTGTCCATGTGGGTGTGAATGACTTGAGATGTACCTCCCTGGACTACATGAAAAGAGATGTGATGAAACTCTTGAATTATGTGGCCCAGGAAGGTATGATCCTAGCCCTGAGCAGTATTCTACTGTCACCCAGAATGATACCACAGTATGAGCAGACAATGATTGACTTCGACAATTGGCTAAGTTTCTGGTGTCATTCTAAGGGGATCCAGTATCTGTTTGCCTGACACGACATGATCGACAGACCTCGATGCTTTGCCAGAGATGGCCTGCATCTGTCACCCCTGGGATTCCGGGTACTGGCTAAGGCTCTTGCCACCCCTATTGTGCCTTTTTTTAGGCAGTGTTCCAAAGACCAAAATTCCACCATAACAGCTACAAACAAATGCATTCTGAGGGTCATGCTGCTCAATGCTAGAAGCCTAAATTTCAAGATGCACTCGCTCAAAGCTCTCCTCAAAATGGAGAATGTCAAAATCTGTGCTGTAAAGGAGACCTGGTTTAAAGAGGCGGAAAGCACCCCTGCACTCCCAAGCTACAACTCATTCCATACCTTTTGGCCCCAGAATACGTCTGAAAGCTCCAAAGGAGGTGGTATCTCTATATTCTTAAAGGATACGCACACCTCTAGACTGGTAGCCCAGCATAATGCATCCGAGATACTTCAGGTACAACTAACACTGGGTAAGATGGCGATACAAGTCATAGCCTGCTACAGAAACCCAAACATGTCCCTAGATTCTCACTCCAACTTCCTAAGTACCCTGGAATCTATCAAGATCCAACCCAATACTCTCATACTGGGTGACTTTAACTACCCTTCCATCAACTGGAAAAACTATTCAAGTATCAATGTACAGGCCCAACACTGTCTGGAATTTATCAGTTCCAGTGCCCTGAACCAGCTCATTCTGACCCCCACTAGAGGAAGCAACATCCTTGACCTGGTTATCACCAACATGGGAGACCATTGCTCCACACCTATAGTCAATTCCTCCCTGGTTAAGTCTGACCAGAAACTGATCACCATGGAAATCTCCATCTCACCTACTCCCCCCACTAAGGTGACCACCCTGAAAAACTTCTCTAAAGCCGACTTTGGGCTCCTAAAAACAGAGGTGGCTTACTTCTCAGCACCCATGCCAATGAAAAATAGCTGCATGACTGCTGAATCTTACACCAATGCACTGTATAAGCATGTACACAAATGCATGGACCTTGCCATACCAAATAGGACTAGATGCTCTCCAGCCATCAATAAACTCTATAACAAAAGGAAGAAACTGTTGCAAAAAAAAATTAAGTCACAAGACTAGAAAACCTCTCTTATCAGTCTCAACAAAAATCTGAGATCCCTTATCAAATCCTCTAAAGCCAGCTATGAAGGCAGAATTGTGGCCAACACCAAAAACAACCACAAAGCCTTCTATAGCTATATCAAAAACCTCAAAGGCAATATCCAGATTTGCTCTGAGTTACTGCAAAATGGCACCTCCTATACTGAGCCAACAGATATAGCCAACATACTGACCGACAGATTCAGTGCCAACTTTACCTCTCTTCCCCCCCAAAGGGCCCTATCACAATACCAGAAGAAAGCCTGGTACCCACCATTTCTGCGGCACAGGTAAAATCTACATTTTCCAAAGCCAAGAATACAGTGTTCATGGGACCTGATAATATCCCTGGCTGCATCCTACATGAGCTACAAAACAAACTGGCACCACATCTGTGTGCCCTGTTCAATCACAGCCTTACCTGAGGCTATGTCCCTAAAGAATGGAGCACTGTTACAGTCATCCTGCTCCATAAAGGGAGAGCAACTACAGGCTCTGGGAACTGTAGCCCCATTAGCCTGACAAGTCTGATATGCAAAGCTATGGAGCGCATCATCATGGATCTGCTTAACAAAGACATAGGTAATCTCCAAACTCTTGACCCCACACAGTTTGGCTTTATCAAGGGGAGATCCTGCCTGCTGAACCTGGTTGACTTCTTCGAGGCAGTCACCAAGGCTGTGGATGAGAGTAAGGTAGTGCATACAGCCTACCACAACCTGGCCAAGGCCTTTAATACCATTCCCTACTCAGGTATCATTGATAGACTCACCATACTAGGCATCAATCCTTACATCACTACAGGGGTTGCAAATTGGCTCACAGACTGGACCCACAGAGTGAAAGTTGCAAAGACAGACTGTCGATCAGTCATGAGTGGAGTCCCACAGGGCTCATTCCTGGGCCCTCTCCTGTTTGTCATCTACTTCTCAGAAGTCCAGGCCAACACAGAAGGACTCTGGTTGTCCAAGTTCACTGATGACTACAAGCTAGGAGTCATTATTAACTGCCCAAGTGATGCAGGCAACCTACAAAAGGGTCTCTCTGAGACTAATCACTGGTGTCGGAACCATGGCCTGAAGCTTAACACCAAAAAATGCGTTATCATCCCCTTTGGAAAAAACTCAGTTCCCACAAATTACCACATTGATGGGAACCCACTGAACACTGAAGGGGCCATACGAGATCTGGGCACCCAGGTCGACAGCCACCTCACCTTTGACCACCACATTCCCACTGTGGTCAGAAAGTCCTTCTACGTGGCACATCTTATAACCAAATGTTGCACATCCAGGAAGAAAGAGGTCATCATCCCTCTCTACTCATCCCTTATTAGGCCAATCATAGAATATAATGCCCTGATTGGCATGTACCTGACCAGACACCTACAACAGCTGGAGAGGCCACAAAAGCACCTCACAAAAAGGATACTAGGCCTTAAACACATGTCCTACATGGACAGATTCAAGAAATTTCAGCTCTTCTCAGTCTCTTATCATCTACTTAGAGGTGATCTCTGCTTGACTTACAAAGCCATGTCCGACCCAGCCCTACTTGAAATGCTACACCTAAAGAAATCCCAATCCCCCCATGCTACACGCTCCAGAGATCACAACCTCATTACCACAATTAAGAGAACATGCTGGAGGGACAGGCTCATCTCCCAAAGACTGCCCATACTCTGGAATAAGTTTCTCGTTCATGTCAAACAGAGCACCTCCCTGGCCCTCTTCAAGAGTAATCTTGACGAGTGGATGGGTAACAGAAAGTTCATTCCAGGGATCATTCCAGTTGTCCTACTGGATATGGGTACTGTGAACTAACATCGGGTGGCACGGTGCCTGAGCAATTTTTTGGGGGGCTAGGCTTGTAAAGGCTCCAGGGCCATTAGCCTAGTACAATCATGTGAACCTATGAACAATCATTGCTACTATTCACACAACAATTCCCACAGGACAAAATACTCTTTAGTAATAATACAGGGACAGTACTGGAAGTAAAAGTAATATAAACATTTTACCATGCATGTACAGAACATAACTAATAACACAAACTGCTTTGAAGTCAATCGTTTTTCTTTAAAAAAAACATTATTTAACAACCAAACATTTGTAACACACAATGCGGAATGCAGCATCTTTTTTCAATTTGCATCATTTTGATGCTCACAGCTTCATTCGGTTCCCTTCCCCAATATACACAGACATAAACCTTAGACAAGAATGTGACTTCTGTAATCCTCAGTAGGAAAGAAAGATTTATGTATATATGGATTCACTTCTTAAATGTGAAATACCAAAATCCCGAGGTTCAGAATATTGAATTCAGAACCTCAAGATCTTGGAATCTCAAAATTAAGAACCCTCCTCCCCAAAAAAGCAGTCAACATATTACAAAACATGTTTGTTGCACCCCCCCTACACCCCCTGCTACTGAAATATACCAACTCCGAGATCACACTACAGCGAGGGAAAGGGAAATCTCCAGTTCCGTGCTGTATGCCGATCTCCTTTCAGGATTTTGAAGTTTAAAAACTTCGATCATATGATCTTCAATCATATGACTTCTGAAATTTTAAGCTTCAAAATTCTGTAGTGGACCCATATATATATATATATATATATATATATATATATATATATATATATATATATATATATATATATATATATCTACAGATACATATATATATATATATATATATATATATATGGGTCTATATTAGCAAAGCGAAAAAACCTATGCGTGCATACCAAAACATCGACCCCTATACCGTGAACCGCGAAAATCCTGAGGGCACTAAACCACGGGAAAAAAAATTATCAAACTGTCATAGTCAGACAACCACACCACCCGCTACATACTACCTACCCAAACAAAATAAATAAACCACATACATACACTAACCAAACCCTACTTCTAACCTAAACTAAAGCACCAAAACACTACCTCCAACACTACACTAAACCCCAGAAACACAACTATCTATGCACTCTCCTTAACCCCTTCCTAACCCTAACGTCTGTAACTACCGCACACATCCCCTACAGACATACACCTAAACAAAATAAAAGCACCAAAACCCTACCTCCAACACTACACTAAACCCCACAAATGCAACTATCTATACACTCTCCTTAACCCCCTCCCTAACCCTAAGGTCCGTAACTACTGCACACATCTCCTACAGACATACATCTAAACAAAATAAATAATACACATACATATTAAACCCTACACTTAAAAAACCCTACACCTAACACTACACTAACTCTTACATACAGTACATATCTATGCAGTTAACCTTAACCCAAATCCTAACACTAAAGTCCTATCTATTGCACACTTACCTTATGGAGTTGTAACGCAAACGGGCCAACCAAATCAAATCGACATTTTCAAATTCGCGGTTTTGACCATTCGGGGTTTACGTACTTCACGCAATACCATTCGACATCTTCGTATTCGCCTAAAGGAATTTTCGATCACGTTATAGGAATCACGTAATAGGAACCCTATATATATATATATATATATATATATATATATACAGTTTATGGTTTACCTTTAAAATGTCGCGGTTTACTTGTTTGATCCTCAGATGAGTGAAAGTCTGTTTTCAACAGTTCGAATTAGAGAATAAAAAAATGGCAAACTCATAACAGCGAATGCTAGTGTGCATTCACTGTTGTGAATTCTGCATTCTGAGTGGAGATCGCACTACAGTGGGGATCGGGACATGTACCCTTTCCCTCATAGTGCAATCTCGAAGTTAGTATATATAATTAGCAGGGGGTGTGAGGGGCCCCCTTGCATAACGATTGTCAGAGATATCCAGAAGTGCCAGGTGCTTTGCACAAAGTTGACATGCCTGTGTTGACGGGTTTTTTTTGTGTGTGCCAGGTTTGCTCTTCGGCTTTGCAGCTTCTGACATTTCAAGTCGAGTAAGTAAAGAGTTGTGCAAGTGTGTTGCAACATTTTAAAGGTGAAACTCTCTCTCTCTCGCTATATATATATATATATATATATATATATATATATATATATATATATATATATATATATATCCCATGTACCTAATTTATCTGCTATTAGCTATAGTCCAATAATTATTGTATTAAAGTTTCTATCCATTTTTATTGTTTTGCACTCCTTTTCACTCCCCACTTTCAACTTATTGTGTTTAAATATTTTATCATCCCTTTGGGAACATATCAGAAAAATATCTTTTTACCATTTTTTGTTACTTTGCCTTGCACCCAAATCTGACTGGCTTTGTCTGTATGATTCTACCCCCCCCCCCCCAGAAGGTATCTGTCAAATCCTTCCTTCTTAGCCATCTCTGTTCTCTTTTTAACATTCCCTTTCAGATTATACATGTTACCAGGTACAAGCACCTTTTAAAAAGTAATAACTGGGATTGTTTTTAAGTATTATTCTGTATCTGGTGCAGCCAGTCTACCTAGTTGCCTCAAAAAATATCTTACCTCAAGCTATTCTGGAACATGCAACTACCCCAAAAAAATTCTCATTCAATATTAGGTAGAACAATTGTTTTGCTACAACAAAGAGCTTTTCTGTATTCCAGCGGAATGATATGGGCATTGTTTATTTCTGGAATACCATTGTGGTTTATGTGTAACATCACATGACACTCAGTGATTCGTATATTTGATGTTATGAAAGCATGAAATCATTGAGACATTTAGGATTATATCCCTTTACAGTTTTTGAATGTAAAACCAATATCCTCTAACGAGTAATAGTTTTAGACCAGTTATTATTTTATTTTTTAAAAATGTTATTGAATTAGTGAACACTTTGAATATTTTATTTGAAAGCTTGAGCTGTCACAGCAGAAGGAAGTATTTTTTACAGTGTAGCTCAGGGATCAACCTTTAAATCCGAGACTGCAATGAAGCAGCAAAGCGGAGTCCAGTACCATCAAGTTATTTATATAATCCTGCCATTATCTAATGTATCATTTTTGTGACATGACATGTTACGTATCGCAAATTGTTTTAGATTATTTCATATGTTAATGAAGCTTAAACCAGGAAGTTACATTAAAATAACTAATAACTGTGAATTTTACTTTGAAATTTTAATTGCAGCCTTTTATCAGGTGGCATAGCTCTCAACTGTCCAAGTTTTTGCAGAATGTCCAGATTTTTTATTTATATTTTTGTCTATTCCTCGTAAAATTTTGGTTTTCTGGCAAATAACTGGCTAATTCTTGAGAACTGAATTCAGAAAATAATGGCAGGCATTTGAGTTTCAGACTTAATAGTCATCAGAAAATCCATGCTAATGCAAAACCTTTCATTCTATCAACTTTCTAAGTTTGTAAGAAAAATATTTAAAAATTGTCCCTATTTTAAGGCCTTTGTCCCCCCCCCCCCCCCCCATTTTTTATGGCTTCATTCAGATTTCTTGCTCTAAGAGTTTAAGCACTATGATTAGTGGGTGTCGGTAAGACTCTTTATCTGCACCATAAAGTAGTTCATAAAATATCATTTTAAAGTTGGAAGGGTGTTTATTTATAAAATATAATTTCTAAAGCTGGAAAGGAATTTACCAGATATGATGGAGCATGTTATGTAGTTCAACTGATAAAAAGCAGATTGAACTCAAGCTTCATAGAATGCAGTTTGTTTGTGATAATGGAGCAATCTTTTACATTTCTAAAGCAGGTGATGATTGCAGAATATGAGAATCAGCTACTTAGTACATTCTTTGGCCTACTTTATCTTATGACCTGCTTTATGCCTTTCCAGCACAGCTTACATTTATACTATAATATTAAAAAAATGGTAAAGTAGAATGCATTTAATTTGAGCCAACAAGAAGATTTTTCTCTGAAGCTATCTATAAATTTGTGTGCTGACTATAGAAATCCTTATAACAATGTTTTTATTAAGCATGAATTATAATAAAAGCAATATTTTACTCATCCTCCTAGCTCAGTGATGGCGAGACTATGACATGTGTGTCAAAACTGACACGCTACAACATTTTGGGTGACACACCAGCATTCACCAGCACTCGAGTTACCAAAGAAACTGAATGAACAAAAATACAAGAAATATGTGACCCTGCACTTATCTATTAAAACAAGTGTATTTCATATTTTTTTTTCAGTTCAATACAAAATTACTTTTAAAAATAGTATAATACATTGCAGCAGACATGATTGCACTGTATTTTTTTAAATAAATGCATATGTAAAGAATTGTTTCCCTTTTGTTTGTGGGGGGGGGGCGGGGGTGACACCCCAGCAGAGTCAAGATAGGCATTTTCCAAATTTTTGACATGCCAAGCCCAAAAGGTTCTCCATCACTATACTAGCTGGAAGGCTGTCTTGTAAATGAAGCTAAAAAACAAATGCTAAATGTTACAGCTTTTCATAATATGCATCATCTTATGTGGTCGACTTCCTTGGTCTGCCAAACAGCCCTGGTTATAGGTCAAAGGTACCCACGCAGTTGCCCTCAGAGACCCACAGAAGCTAAAATATAAGATAAGTCATAACAACAGTCAGAAGAATACTGAATTTGCCCCGGTCCCCTTCAATAACACATCACACCAAATGACATTTGACAACCTTTATTAAATTTCCATAACATAGCTTTGATCACCAACTTTATTAATTACAACTATTCATGATATAATTGATTTTAAATATAGCATAAAATCCTTGTAATGTTAATCAGGGCAGCATACCTACTCACCCTTCCCCAGTAAGTAGTGTCCATGCCTCTACTCACTTACTTTACTTATGAAGCAGCTTCCCATCTGACTTCATACACCATTTATTGTAATGTTAATCAGGGCAGCGTACCTACAAACCCTGCTCAACAAGCAGGGTCCATACCTCTGCTCACTTACTTTACTTATGAAGCAGCGTCCCAACTCACTTCATACACCATCCATTGAATTACCTTAAACCAAGTAAGCACCATCCTTACCTCAGCTTGCTTATCTATTCAGCAAGCTTCCTCCAACTACTCATTTCCTTTACCCAGATCCTTGAAATGAACATCCAGATATCAGAAGGGGAACAGAAGAGGGCAAGCATATCCCTCTTCTCTGCCTACCCCTACTGATAAATAACCCTACTCCCCACCAACGAAAAACGGGAGGGTGGGTGGGTAGCAAGTTCATGCCAAAATGTGATTGCTTAACCCAACTACACTAGACTAAACCTCTTAAGCCCCTCCCCATCATTATCTCATTTCCTTCCAACCATCCCTGCCTCCACTTAACCCTTTCACCTCCCCAACCTACTTAAATCCCCTTAATATTAACCTATGAAGATGTCCCGGGACAACTTAGTTTGCTTAGCAAGTATATCCTTCTTCTCCACCAACCAGCCTGACCAGGCTGTTCCCCCTCCCTTCTACCCAAAATTGTTCAATCCACTTCCCATAAAGGGAAGGGTCAAGCCAAACATCATTTGGTGAACCCATCCTCGGTAAAGCACCTTAGAATACCGTTATAAACCCCTTTGCCATGCCATCACTGAAACACACCCTAATGAAACTAAAGTAGGATTACTGTGACCCCGTTGTAACACCAGAACATCCACACCAAGAGAACACATACCCTTTTAGCCCGCTGCCTTCAAAGCTGAAATCATGGCTCAACCTGAATGTATTGACAGACTATAATCACAACAAAACCACAAACTATAACCCCTTGAACTCAAAATGGCCCCAGTCAAACAACTAGTAGCAACTCTCACACCCAAGACCCTGCTAACCGTAGCATATCAACTTAGCCCCCCACAGCCAGTTCTATATGTGCAACAAGTCCATTACCGCAGGGAATAGCCTAACTCCAAAACTTTAATGTCCTAACCTTAAATGGCAGAAATCCAGCACCCCTTGACCTAGTTCCTGAAAACTCACCTATGGTCAGCAATGAAATACATGCCAAGCCATAAACACCCCCAATTCACTCATTACCAAATCATTCTTAACCCCTGTTGCCCCTAGCCTTTTCCCTAAAAAGCTCTTTCCTTATGTTACCTATACCACTAGCATCCTAAAGCTGCCTTATCCTGCAACCAGGCTTCCTTATACGTTCTAACTCCCCTGTAACAATGCACCCCATTTCTAAAACTACCCCAACACAGCCATCTACCTACCATGCTTCCTAAAACCTTATCTACAAAATTCACCCAAACCCCAAGTGAAATGATCCTTGTGCTATTCTGTAAAACCTTAACCTGGTATGTAACATTAACACTACCTACTCAAGAGACAAATTTGTCACCTCAAGATGCCACCCGTTAGGAATAAACTCCAGCATCATGTCAAACACCTCCTTTTCCCGTCCTTCCCATATGGTTCGAACAACTGGATGAGTGAATACGACCCCCAAGGTTCCAAGAAAGCAAGGATTGAACTTCACTGGCTTGCAGGAGCCATAGAGTTGTAGCCAAATAAGTTCCTGTGCTCCTATGAATATTGTGACCCTACGCATCCCATGGGATCCCCACACTCCCCATAAACCATGCCCGACAGTTTTCCCCTTTGGCCCCTTTACCCAAATATTCCTTACTTGCCCCCTATACCAATGCAATAATCAGCTCCCACTAATTAAACACAGAGCTCAAACGTGCCTTATTAAGATGATTACTAAGACCATCCTTGTGCCCCATTCAAGTGGCAAGTATGTCCATCCTATCAAAAGCATCACCTTTCAAATCCCCTTTCAAGCCACAGCATGATGCCTTCTGCACTCCAGCAATCTGCAAAGAAAGAGACATGATAAGTTCTATGTGCACACATACCATGATTACTTAACATGGAGGCACTGACCAGGACCCCTGTCACCCCATCATACCTTTACCTATGGCCAATGGCCATGCTCCCTTTTACTATTGAATGCAAATTCTCAAAAGCAAGAATAACTTTCAATGTTAATCTAACATACAAACGGTTAATAGAACAAATTGTACAACCCATTAACCCTGATATTTAAACTCTCTTTTTACGGTGTGCCCATTCCTCAACATTACTTGCCAACCCTCCCCTTTGACAGTTAACTTTACCTGTGCCTGCATGAGAGCACAGTCTGCAACATACCTCTACAGTGTACCGAATTATGAGAAACGTACCTCATTTGGGTTCTTAAAAATGTTAATGTTCCTCCCAGTTCCACATTGAAAGGGCTTGCGACATATTCAGTGTTAGACCACCTTTTTTTGACTGATATCCATGGTAAATAATCAATTTATTTAAATAACTTATTTATAAGTAAAACCAGTGTATTTTAATCATCCTATGACCTTCCTAGTTGTTAGTCAGCTGTGAGTATGTGCTACACAAAGACCACGGTGGCATACCTCTCAACTGTACAGATTTTCGCAGAATGTCCAGATTTTTGCCTTATATTTCTGGTCCATTTTTGATAAAATTTTGGCTTTCTGGCAAATTAGTGGCAAATCATTAAAGATTGAAGTTAGAAAATAAAGAAAGACATTTGAGTTTTAGACTTCATACCCTTCAGAAAATTCATACTAATGCAAAACCTGTTATTCTATCAACTTTCTAAATTTGTAAGAACAATATTTCAAAATTGTCCCTATTTGTACCACTTTTTTATGGCTTTGTCTAGATTTCTCACTCTAAGAGGTTGAGAGGTATGCATGGTGGCTGCCTCTTCCAACCCCCCCCCCCCTCCCAGTCCAACCAGTCATACAAAAACCTTGGAAGCATGTACCTGAGCCCTGCCCAACTGACAAACTCAACAGCCCCAAATCTTCCCTCCATTCCTCACACACCTATCCCGCTGTCATTATGTCCCACTTGCATTAGACAGAATTGAGAAAAACTTATCTTTCTGATAGGGAATCAAACAAATGACAGTAATCCTAATTCCTTCTCTTCATCTCCTTGTCTAAAATTTATATTGTCTATAATTAACAAAAGTGAGTTTCTTCAAAAAAAAAATATTTCACTACTTTCTAAGTAAAAACACTGCATGTACCATCTACATCCAGAGAAAAAGTATATCCTTGTAATGACCAGTGTCATGAACTGAAACATAATTTGACCAAACTCCAATGACAGCTTCCTTGTTTGAGGTAAGCATGGTCAGATGATATCAATTATTTCACCTTTGTAGAAAAGACATGGAAACATATCACAGGGAATTAAGTATATGAACTGATGACAGTTTCCTTGCTTAAGGTAAGCATGGTCAATTAAGTATATGAACTGATAAAAGGCTTCATCATGTTGCTGTGGATTTGATTCCCTCAATCTATATAATCTATATAATGAAGCTGAGCAGCTCACTTAACCAAATAGTGGTCCACAATATGGCTTGAAAAGAACTTGACTCTTACTTACTGAGTTAACAGTTAAGTAAACAATATGAATCAGTGTTTCTTCTCTTTAATTTTTAATATTAGCTATTCTTCTGCCTTCATACACGCTTCTGACTACAGAGGAACAGTTTACTTTCCCCCCTTACAACCTAGGCGAGATACATTCTGTTGCATGCCTATTGTACAGCTTCATCAAATTTTAACTGAGTTTGGAAAACAAAATGGCACCTGTATGACTATACCTGACATATTATATAATATGGACAAATATGTTTCACAAACTTAGTAGTTTTATCCCATTATATTTACATGATACATACTACAGTGCAGTATAATATTTGCTGAAATAGTTTTTGCATTGTTTTAGAATGAGATTAACTATACAAATTATATGTATATGTGTATCTGTTTTTCAGTATCTGAAATCATGTTTCATTTAGATTGACACCAATGGTTTATAGAACTTAAGAGCACACTTTACACTATATTTTGCATGCAGGTTTCTTTACTGCTCTCAGTTGTATTCATTTATTCCCAATCCACGTATCTCTGTCTTAAAACTTGGGCACGGGAATACTATTTACACTGAATACAGCCTTTTGTTTATGATTTGTCAGATGCACTTTATTAACATTCAGGATTAGCATTCTTCTACACCAAATGACTTTATTGCGAAGGGCACAGCTTAACGCTACTCTGGCACCTCCCCCCGCAACTCCATGCATACGCGGACCACACTGTCCTCAGGCACAGCCCACACTCCTTCCCTGTGAACCTCCTAGCCTGTAAAAACGGCGATCACGGCTCCCTCCAGCCTTCATCCAGCCCCCAAATGCCCACAGAAAGAAACCGAAGCAACAACAAACTCCCTTGATCGAGCCCCCTCCTTTCCCACAGCCAGCCAATACTCAGAAGCTGTGAAAATTAGATTGTGTTGGCAGGGAACCACAAGGTATGACTTACACTGCAGCGGCCACCATGCCTCACAAGCAAACATCACTGGTAGAATTCAACTAACAAACCCACACTACAGCAACTGAACTCTGTACTTGCTCTAGAGGGGAATAAAGGCCAAACCCACGGTAATCTTTCATCGTCCCTCATTTGAGGGAAGGGGGGCCAAAAATGTGAAAATGAGGGAGGGGAAGAGAAAAGAAATTGTGCACCACATGAAACTCTGGGCAGCTAAGAAACCTGCTCCCTCCAACCCGAGTTCCTTTCATTCTAAAACCTGTATCAAGACAGGGACCCACTCCATTAAGTCGCACCACACATGTGCAGGGCAGCCGTCACGCTCCCCTACCCAAAACCCGTGAAAAGCTCTTCTCAGCTTGACAAAAGAAAACCGCAAATCAGTACACCACCATCACCAATGCACATTCCGATGACTACCTACCCAAAACCCTATCCCCAGCAACATCCCCTCAACCACACGCCACCAATGCCTCTATCTAGAAAAAAAAAAAAAAAAAAAAAAAAAGGATATTCAAATCAACCACAATGCATCCTATCTACTGATTCCCCATACCGCAACACATTCGTATCGCTATCATTTGATGCCAACTGCACTGGGCCCTCACCATTCCACCTCAACAATGCTACTCCACATTAAATGCAGTAACCCTGCTAAAGAAAGCTACCTCAGACTAATGGGGCTATACAAAGGGGAAACAAGTGAATACATCCCAGAACATGTTAGGAAAATCCTGCAATTTCCATAGCGCCGATCTACAAACCCCCAAACTACCCTTGTTCCCCACAGACACTACTACAGAAAAAGACCGAAATTATACCTACCAAGTGACCAGAATACCAACCGAAAGTTTACCAACCACTTTAAGCTATGTCTATTGGCTGCCTAATGCTACCAACAATAATAAAGCCCCATAATGTTATTCTACCCCTTACAAGCATGACAGTAATACACTAACAAAACCTGTGAATGCCAAATCTGTGAATGCAATCCCTCCAAAAAAAATAAATAAATACCTTTAACCAACATACATATGACCATACTCTATACCCTAGGTACTTACCTCATCATGCCCACCACCAAACCAAGGACTACCAGACCAAAGAACACCTGGTCGTCAGGACATGAAACTGCAGTATAGCAAGTTCACGCCGAAATGTGATTGCTTAACCCAACTACACTAGACTAAACCTCTTAAGCCCCTCCCCATAGTTATCTTATTTCCTCCCAACCATCCCTGCCTCCATTTAACCCTTCCACCTCCCCAAACCACTTAAATCCCCTTTAAAATTAACCTAACCCCCCCATGAAGATGTCCCGGGACAACTTAGCTTGTTGCCAAACTTAATTTTACACACAGATCTGTGATTCATGTAACAACAGTCAGAAGAATACTGAATTTACACAGGTCTGTATTAGAACATCGAAGTTTGAAAACATTAAATGTTCTAATATCGAACACAAAACAGCGATCGATGAAAATAGCGAAGCTGCAGAACACAGAATTTTTTCCTAGGGAAAGAATTTGGTTGGCCGTTTCTGTGGCTTTGCTATTTTCAGCACTGTAATGGAAAGTTACAGGTAGGGTTCAGGTAAGCAGGCGATTGCGCGGATGTTAGGGTTAGGGCATGGGTTAGGTGAGTTAGGGTTAGGGCGTGGGTGAGGTGAGTGTGGAATAGTGACAGACTTTAGGGTTAGGGCATGGGTTAGGTGAGTTAGGGTTAGGGCGCGGGTGAGGTGAGAGTGTGATAGTGATGGACCTTAGAGTTAGGGTTTGGGTTAAGGTAAGTGGATAGATAGTAGTGTATGCACAGTTTAGTGTAGGGTTAGATGTAGGATTTTGAGTGTATGTGTGTGGATTGCTGTTTTTTTGGTGTGCTTGTGTTGTGTGTGTGTTGCTCGGAACAGCAAATATTTTCCCAGGGAAAACAATTGCTGTTCTGAGCTTTCGATATCATATTTCAAGATTCCAAGTTCGAGCTTATGGTGTTCGATGCTTTGGAATTTGATAATATGATATAGACCCAATTTATACACAGGTCTGTGATCCACGTCACACTGTAATGAATCCACAGAAATAACTTATAGATGATATTCAGTTTGAGTTGCTTTCTCTTATTGACTTGTATAGATTTGGGCCACACTAGTGTAACTGTCTTACTTAGTTAAAATTAATACTGTGACACTCTCTTTGCTCGGTCTTCTTCCCAAAACGTTCTCAATCGGTTCTATAGTATTAACATTCATATTGATATTCATTGAGGTCTACATGAGATTTTTATGTCCTGGCTTGCCAAGTATGCTGCTATTTACATAATGTAGAACAATAGTTAAATCATCAGATTATGATACTTTCACAAACGTCTCTAGAACACAGTTTTGATTGGACACCGTCTTTCTAAGAAAGAATCCCAAAGCTGAATCATAAGAAATCCTAAGTACAGTTTTACACCATTTGTTGCAATGGGCACTTACACAAAGAACATAAAGAAAAAGACTTCCTTTCCCAAATGTGGGAAATTACTGACCCCTGATTGTGATGTCTAGCTGTTACAGTTTTGTTGTCCTTTGCAAGCAAAGCATTCTGATCTCAGTTCCTGACTCTTGTAACCTGCATTTCATCACAAATCCTTCTGACTTATTCCAATTTTTTTAGGGTGACTGAAAACATGTTATACTGAGACTTCCCTCAACCCATTCACTCAAGGTGGGCCATGTAGAAGGCTTTCTGTACAATGGAAGCAACATGGTGGTCAAAAGTCAAGTGGCTATCAACCTGGGTGCCCAGATCTCTCACAACAGATTGTGGGCTTAGCACATTGTTATTAATGCAATAATTTGTGGGGATGTCACTCTCCCCAAAGGGAATGATAATGCATTTTTTGGTATTCAGCTTGAGGCCATGTTTCTGGCACCAGTCATTTGTCTGAGTGAGACCCTCTTGGAGGATGTCCACCTTACTAGGGGAATTATTGACAGCACCCAGCTTGCAGTCATCTGCAAACCTGGTCAGCCATAGCCCACTGGTTTTGACCTGCACCTCAGAAAAGCATATCCCAAATAACAGAGGCCCCAAGACTGAACCATGGTGTACGCTGCTTGTTACGGGTCTACTGCTTGAGGTGGATTCCCCTATTTTGACTACATGGGTTCTATCAGTGAGCCAGTTTGCTACCCATCTGGTAACATATAGATTGATGCCTAGTTGAGAGAGTTTATCTATTATGCCTGAGCAGGGAATAGTGACAAAAGCTTTAGCCAGGTCAAGGTAGGTGGTGTGCACAGTCTTCCCCTCGTCAATGGCTTTGGTGACTTTCTCAAAGAAGTTGACCAAATTTAGCAAACATGACTTCCCAAACTGTGTAGGATCAAGTGTTTGCAGGTTGCTAATGAGGTCCATGATAATCCATTCCATGGCCTTGCAGATCAGGCTAGTTCTATAATTTCCTGGATCGGTGGACACTCCACCTTTGTATAAATGGATGACAGTAGCTGTCCTCCACTCAGCTGGGATGAAACCAGTACTCAGGATTTGGTTGAATAGGGTGCCTAATAGTGCTGCAAGTTCCTTGAGTTCACGTGGGATGCAGCCTGGGATGTTATCGGGTCCCATGGAGGCTGTATTATTTGTCTTTGAGAGATCGGTGATGACCTGTTCCCTAGATATAAGGGGAAGGGGGCAGGTACTGGGGATATCCTGATTTACTGATGGGGGACAGAAGGGTAAAGTTTTCACTGAATCTGTCTACCAGCAAGTTTGCTTTATCTACGGCATTTGTATATCTGGTGTCCTTGGCCATCAGTTCTGAACAGATCTGGGTGTTTCCTTTGAGGTTACAGACATATGTGAAGAAGGCCTTATGATTGTCTCTAGCAGATGTGACTAATTTGGACTCGAAGATGGCTTTAGAGGATTTGACTAGTGCTCTTATTTGCTTATTCAGGCTAAGGAGACATTGCTTTCAATTGGGCACCTCCTCCGTGTTGGTCCTGGACAGCAATTTTTTCCTTTTGTTATAGAGTTTATTTATTGCAGATGTCCACCAGATAAGTTTACTCTTCTTTGTGGAGGATGATTTAGTCCTGTCAGGTATTCCTGATTCCATGCATCTATGTAAATGCTCATGTAGTGCTTTGATATAGTTTTGGATATTGGTGCCAGTTCCTACAGAGGAAGAGTAGGCTGTGAAACTGTTTATACCATCCCTCAGGAGGCTGTAATCAGCTTTAGAGAAGTTGTTCTGTCTGATCCTAGCTAGAGGGGGGTTGAGGGAGATGGTGACTTTGAAATTGACTGCTTTATGGTCAGATCTTACCAGGGAGGATGATACTATAGGGATGCTTCAGTGGTTACTTGTGTTGGTTAATACTAAGTCCAAGATATTATCACCTCTTGTGGGGTTATCAACTAGCTGTTCTAAGGCATTTGCATTGACAAAATCAAGGAATCTTTGGGGTATATGTGTTCTGGCATGAGTAGTTCTTCCAATCTATGTTTGGGAAGTTAAAGTCACCCAGAATCAGGGTAAAGGGTTGAATCTTGATAAATTCGAACAGGTCCAAATAGGCAGATTGGGCTTCTTGAGTCAGATTTGGGTTTCAGTAGCTAGCTATGATTTAAACAGGGGTCTTGTCAATGATTAACTGCACCTGGAATGTCTCCTGTGCGTCATACTGTTTGACCAGCCTGGAGATGTGTATGTCTTTAATGTATACTGAAACTCCACCTCCTTTGGCTTTACTGCCCATGGTTTTAGGAATGATTATATGATAGGATGAGTAACCAGGTAAGGCTGGAGTGCACTCCGCAGCTTTGAACCAGGTTTCTGTGACTGCACAGATCTCAGCATTTTCCAGGGTTAGGAGTGCTTGCAATGAGTGGAGTTTCATGTTTAGACTCCTAGCATTTAGCAGCATAACCTTTAATTTGTGTTTTGTTTAAATTTTTATGTTGGTAGTTTTAACCTCATCACATTTTCTAAAAAAGGCACTATAGGGGAAGCAAGAGCCTTTATCGGAAGCCTAAAGCTGAGGTGAGACAGATGCAGGCCATCTCTGGCAAAGCATCGTGTCTGTCGATCTTATTTTCCCAGGTTGTCAGGTACTGGATCCCCGTGGAATGACACCAGAAACTAAGCTAATTGCTAAAGTCAATAATTTTCTGTTTGCATTGAGGCATCATTCTGGGTGATGGCAGAATGCTGCTTAAGGCTAGGGACATACCTAGCTGCAAAACATAATCAGCGAGCTCAATCATGTCTCTCTTCATATAGTCCAGAGAGGTACATCTCAAGTCATTCATGCCAACATGGACTATGACAGAGTCATAGCAGTACCTGTTGCTGAGAGACTAGAGTGCATATGTGATATGGTGGATTCTGGCCCTTGACAGTCAACTAACAGTGACTTTCTCCTTATCCAGCCTGGTGAGGGGCACATCAGTGTGTCTCACAATGAAGTCTCCTATGACTAATATGTTGGGTTTATGGTGAAGCCTTAGTGGCTGTGAGGCACAGGTGTGTGGACTATGCGTAGTTTTGGTATTGATACCAGACATTATCACTCTGCTAAGCCCTGGTTCCATGGAGATGGATCGCTGACAGTCACCTTGGCAACCGAAGTTCATTTATCAGCTAATCAGCTAGAAGAGTTGGATGGGAAGGGATTGAGTGGATTACATCAACTCACCCATCAAGGGAGAGGGGCTTGGTTCTGTTGAATACTGGGACAAACCCCAATGGAGGCTGGAACATGATCCCCTTGCTCAAGACAGGCTACCACTCTTCTTGATAGTGAGGGAATAACGGCTTGAACAGGCTGGCATTATGTGTGGTGATTACTGTGATATCAGCTAAGTTCTGCTTAATTTGGATTCCCATCTCCTCCATACAAAAATAAATAAATAAATACCCCCTAACTGTATATGTAATGCTTGCTCTCTGGCTCACACTTCTCTTAAAAGGGAAATGGCTTTTCAGGGGGGGGGGGTGACCTGAAGACTTCAGCAGGAGTTAACTAAATCCCATCATGAACAAATGAGGAGGAGGAGGGAGGGGAGCTCTGCACTCTTATTGATTTATAAGTCATTAAGTTACTATTTTCCTGCAGAGGGAGAGCCTTTGTCCAGTAAAGAATGAGAGATGAATGAATGGGCAAATATGGGAATGAGGGGGAATGGTTGAATATTAACAGCAGAGGACCAAAAGAAAATAAAAAAGATTATTACTTTGCTATTAAATATTGGCATCAAAACAAATATATAACATAGTCTCTCTCTCTATCAAACACACACACACACACACACACACACACACACACACACACACACACACACACAACCTTTCACATGGCTTGTACTTCACCATATTTTATAGCAGTTAAACAACTTCAATAAATATCATAATTATTCAGTGATATGGTTACACTTCACCATAGTTCAATTCAAAGTTAATATTTCACCAAATAATATACTGTCTAAACAGTATGAGTAAACATTACCTCAAATCTTGTAATGCCTGGAAGGTCTTGTACAGAGGTGCTAGAGAATCAAATACTTTTGGGTCTGAACCAGTGGTCTTGATTTTCATATTGTTGGTAATTGTTTGGATTACCTCAAATCTTATTTGTTACATGTACTTACTTAAATATATTAATATCGATTCTGCTTCTATCTGTAGAGCAAAGCATAATTGCTTCTATGCCACAGTTTACCCTTTCCAGTGATCTACTGGCTGAACATTCCAGCCAAGCCTGAGCACTTTAAAAATAAATGAATAACTACTGTAAATATTCTTACTGCATAGTCCATATATTCATTCAGGGTTTGATTCACTCAACCTCCATTGCCTAACTGTGTGACGCTGAGCAAGTCACTTAACCAAGCAGCGCACTCAAGCTGAATCTGAAGAAGGTCCATGGAGATCAGTACTGTATTGTGGTAAACAAAAACAAATAAAACAAAACCATCATACCACTCTGTTATCTTATTCACCTTAGCGGTCATCTTTTCTCCACCAGATTCATGTTTCCTTCCCACCTTTTTTTTGTTTGTCTAGAAGTACCACTCTCTTTCACTCTAATCATCCATGTGTCCTCTTGCTTAGCTTGTAATTGATCTAGTTTATGTGGCAATCCCTTTATCTTTGCTATAGTTTCATCCAAAATTTCAAAAATCAAGAAAACACCAGCAGTCCAAAACATTTAAAAATTGCAGGAAATGTCAATTCACACTTCAGCTTCCTTCATTTACACTGTTTTATTGCATTCACAAATCTCAAGTCAGGTCAGTTTTTTAGAGTTACCTTGGAATAATGGTGTTCAACATATTCACATCTTCCAGCCACTGACAACCTTCTACCAGGTTGACAGAATTACTAGATTTCTTGCTCATTCTTATAATATGTCAAAAAAAATTAGCTGTATAGGTCTTGGCTTCCTATATTTAACATCTGGCTGAGATTTTGGAAAGTACTTCACCATTGCAATCCTTAGCAAAGCAGTCATAAAACCTCTCCAGTCCATCATCTTGGTTTTCACATAGTCCATCAAACCTGACCCTTCCTCACTTTCAAAGACTCTGTACAACCTCAGATTTTTCTCCTTGCATTATCCTCCATTCCAATCAGTTGCTTTCCTGATGAATTTGTTTTATTGTCTCTCCTTTCTTTTTTTCAAAATCACAGATAATTTATGTTTATCAGGTCCCATGACTATTTGTTGATCATGTAAGGACTTTGCATCATCCACTACAGTCACTTCTAAGCATTTCAGACATGGTGTAAACAATCTTGTCATATTTCACAGCTCAACATTTACTTTCTCCAAGTGGTTTGTCACCTCTGAAGCATTAAACTACATCAGTTTCCACAGATCTGTAGTGAATAATCACGGAGCACTATGGCCACCCCACTCTGGCTCATGACTTTACTCCACTGCTATATTGTTTACTTTCTGCTAGCCATTTCATTTTCTTCTGTCATCTATCAGCAAATTAACTTCTCTATATACCACAAAGCACATTGCCTAGACTACTTTTTCAATATAATTTAGCAGTTTAAATTATTGAGATTATAGAGCAAGCCATGGAGACAACTGACTTCATCTAGCACTGTGAGATTTTCTTCTATTTTATGCTCTTTCTTGAAAGCTCTGTCCTTAAGCATGTCGTAGAACAAAGTTCAAGCTCAGTGATTCCCACTGATAAACCGCTGTTAGCTACAAATGACCTGGATGTGATTCCCATTGACAGACAGCTGCTAGCTACAAACAACCAGGATGTGATTCCCACTGATAGACCGCTGCTAGCTGCAAATGACCTAGATGTGATTCCCATTGATAGACTGCTGCTAGCTACAAATGACCTGGATGTGATTCCCACTGATAGACCGCTGCTAGCTACAAATGACCTGGATGTGATTCCCACTGATAGACCACTGCTAGCTACAAATGACCTGGATGTGATTCCCACTGATAGACCGCTGCTAGCTACAAATGACCTGGATGTGATTCCCACTGATAGACCACTGCTAGCTACAAATGACCTGGATGTGATTCCCATTGATAGACCGCTGCTAGCAGTAAATGACCTGGATAGACATGGATAACTATAAATGAGCTATATGTATTTTTACAGGATGGAGATTGAATCTCTAACACTTTCTACAGATTCTCACATTCTTATTCAGTAGGCTGAGGGCACAGGAAACAGCATAATATTTTGGGCATGTATAATAATGATGGAATACTAGGAAAGGGAGACAAGGACAATAGGAATAGCAGTGCAGGAGTGCATGTTGACTGACAAAACAGTATCAGGTCTCATTTGCAATGCTGACACTTGACATTTTAAGAGGCATGTTAACAATGTAGAACTTGTAGAATTCAAAGGACTTTGTTTTCAGTTGTGCTGTTCCTACAGATGATGAAAACTTTCCAGCATTTGACTGACAAAAAAACCTTATGATACATTCAAAATATAAACACTCATTAGAAATAGGAATTACATACTTATTGCACAGCCGTTTAGACTCGCTAATTTCAATGCAAGTACCATGAATTAGTCAACTGCCTGACTGTGACAAATAAGTAGTTATTTGGATACATTGTTGTCTTGCAGGTAATGAAGAAAACATGTGGATGCATATTGATGCAGCCTACGCAGGGTCTGCTTTTATCTGCCCAGAGTACAGGTATCTTCTTAACGGAATACAGGTAAGCAACTTCTCATTAGATGTGGTGATATCATTTGCAAACATGCAGATATGTACTCCAATAGAACTTGAGAAATAATAGAATTAGTAGACATAGTATCTTAATTCAAAATGACAAATCAAATGCCCATAGACCTCCCTTCATACTGCAACTATTGTAGCATTCCTTATAACATGCTTGCAACCCTGTGCTTGGAACAGTCTAAAACAGATCTAACAAGCGTCATTTCTTTGAGCATAACATATCAAAATGGCACATTAACAGATGTACCAATGTTTTAAACACTGTTCTGTGGAAGCAAAGACATGGATAACTATAACTGAGGTGTAGTTCTCATACATCTCCAAGCAGGGCTAACTCATGGATCCTCACATTTATAAGTTATATATCATTCATTCTAAGGTACTGTATCTTAGGAAAAGCACACTACTGTAATTTTGGGTTTAAGCCCTGGAATCTCAATTTAAAAAAATACAGGAGAACATTGAACATTACTCTTTTTCTTTTAAAGTTGTTTTTTTTTTCAGGAAGATCCCACCCCCACACTCACACACACACACACACAGCCCTGATCTTCTGCTCATCTGGTTTAGCTTTATTCACAGACTTAAAACTAAGCACTTTACAATCAAAATCAGTTAATAGGTATAAAGCAAACGTAGGTTCATAGCTGCATAGGTACATACTATGGTCAGGGCATGGCTGAACACTGAGAAGCTTAGCTGTGTCACTGAATAATAATAATAATAATAATAATAATAATAATAATAATAATAATAATAATAGTAATAATAATAATAATAATAGGCTGTTGTCTCCCACTGCTATGCAGAATGTTTCCACATATCCATGGTATAAATTCATGGTCTCCCATCCATTTGCTAGGTCTGGTTTTGAAGATTGCTAGGGGAAATACTATGTTTGATGTGCAAGCTGAGTCTGTCTCAAACACAGGAAATGAAATGGTTTAAAAATCTTGTTTGCCAGCAGATATCATTTAGGTGGTGTTAAAGGTGTACAGTCCTAGAGTTGGTGCTAGTTGTACCAGTGTTTCTACAGACATGAAGGAAATAAAAAAAGTATAAGGTCTTTCATAGGTCAGAAAGATAAAAGGGATCACACCACAGAAGCCTTTACAAGACTGATTATATGGAAAGAGCTTTTTAATCATGCAGGGTAACGCAGGTTACTAGACATATGGTTATCTCGGTAAATAAAATCCCTAAGATCTTTCAACTGGTCTAGATGTTTAGAGACATGAATGATAGGCAGGATATTATACTCAATGACAGGTCAAATTAGTGTTGAGTAAAGTGGGATTATAACTTCTTTGGTTGTACCAAAATGAAATTTAGCAGAGTTTATATAAACAAACAGAGGCACAAGGAAAGAAATACTATGAATAATAAACCAATAAAATGAAAAGTCTGAAAATGTTTTGAACCGATATGAATCACTGTAAAAATAACTGGAAAAGACAAAATAAGACAAGATTATAAATATCCAAAGCTACAAAATATGCACAGACAGGGCTCCAGGTTCTCCACCAACTTTAATGTGAACAGACATGAGCGCTTTCACGAGGTGCTTCTTCAGGTGTATATCACATTCAGTCAGAACACCCTTCGTATAACCTTCAAATAAAGTCATGTGACCTTTTCAAAATATATTTAAAGGTATATATTTCATAAGCACGTAAGCTTCTTTTCAAAAGCGTTTGAAAACATTCATAATACATAATAAAACATTCACAATATATAATAATAAAAACAGGAGCAACAATATTCAGTAATAAAAAGTATAAGATAAGACTATAATAATATGATAGAATACTGGCATTAGTAATCACAGGCCTCTACCTACATAGTGGTCTGCTTTTTAAGATGGATCTCATGGGCACATGGTCATTTAGTCTATGCCCTGTATTTGCCCTTAACCTAACTATCCATTCTGTCTCTAAACTTTCAGTTCGTCCACTTATATCCCCTCCTCTTCGGTTATCAAAACACCAACCTATAACCTTAAATTTAAAATTATGAAAGTAGGTAGAGGCCTGTGATTACTAATGCCAGTATTCTATCATATTATTATAGTCTTAGCTTATACTTTTTATTATTGAATATTGCCAGATGAATTTATTTGAAGGGTATAAGAAGGGTGTTCTGATTGAATGTGATATACACCTGAAGAAGCATCTCGTGAAAGCGCTTGTGTCTGTTCATATGAAAGTTTTTGGAGAACCTGGAGCCTTGTCTGTGCATATTTTGTAGCTTTGGATTGTGTTTCTATATTTGCAGAGATATTTGGATATTGTTGGGCTGTTTTTTTCTCAAGATTATAAATATAGTGAAATACCATTGAGTAATAGTCCAACTGTACACCTTATAAGTCACAGAATGAACAGGGCACTAGTAACCAAGAGAAAAAAACTTTAATGAGAAAAAAAACAATAAAATAGACTAATCACCTTTACTCCTTTAGTTCCTGGGACTTCATCATTGTTAAAATTCAAGTCTCAATAAACAACTTATAGTTAATTCAGTTTAAAACAGCCTATCCAAAAATCACACTAATTAACCAAATAAATAATGGGTGAATAATTTTAAAGTGCCAATAATAAATATACACACATCAATGAGTTGTTAAAAAATTAAAAAGTAAAAAGTTAAAGAAAAAAAAATAAATAAATGGGAAAAGTCTGCCCAGAATCAGTTTATTAAATGTATCATTCTAAAAAATGCTATTTGTAAGATTTTACTAAGTAAGGAATGGTACCAGATATAGCTATTGCATTTAAGTTTTGTTATTATCTGGTTTTGCTTATATTTCATAGTAAAACTCATTGACATAGGCACCCAAATATGTGTTCAGTGCTTGACTTAGTGATTCTTGAAACAGAAGTGGTGCAGAAGACTGTTACCAGGAAGGAAGAAAGTTGAAAAGGGTGAAAGATGGACAGTCAGTGTAAGAAAAACAAGAAAGTGGGAGTGATCTCCTTATAGTAAGGGGATGCAACATTTAGGAGCAGTTTGAGTTACCTCCAAAAATACTTAGAGCGTTGACAGATCCTATGGAAGAGCTATTCAACAAGTCAATAGCTAACAGTGTGATACCCAAGTATGGAGATGTGCCATAGTCGGTATAAACAAGAAGAAATAAAAAGCAATATCAGAAGTTATAGACCGAAAAGCTTTATGTTAGTGGTAGTCAAAAAATATATCAATGGTAATGAAGAAAAACTTCCAAATGTTTGGAGGACAGCCATCTCATTATAACATCATTCTTCATTATTTTATTGGCAGAAGATCATAACACACATTATACGGTTTCATAACTGCGTAAATGAGAAGCTGGATAAGGAAATCCATGTCATGTCATATATCTGAGCTATATTATATTCTTTCACTTTGCCCCCCCCCACACACACACACACACACACATATACACACACACACACACACACACACACACACACACACACACACACACACACACACACACTCACACACACACACACACACACACACACACACACACACACACACACAGACACACACACACACACACACACACACACACACACACACACACACACACACACACACACACACACACACACACACAGACTCACAGACATACACACACACACACACACACACTCACACAGACACACAGACACACACACAATGAGACACACAGACACACACACACACACACACACTCACAGACACACACACACAGACACACAGACACACACACACACACACACACACACTCACACTCACAGACACACACACACACACAGACACACACACACACACACACACACACACACACACACACACACACACACACACACACACACACACACACACACACACACACACACACACACAGACACACACACACAGACACACACACAGACACACACACACACACACACACACACACACACACACACACACACACACACACACACATACACACACACACACACACACACACACACACACACACACACACACACACACACACACACACACACACACACACACACACACACACACACACACAGACACACACACACACACACACACACACACACACACACACATACACACACACACACGCACACACACACGCACACACACACACACACACACACACACACACACACACACACACACACACACACACACACACACACACACACACACACACACACACACACACACACACACACACACACACACACACACACACACACACACACACACACACACACACACACACACACACACACACACACACACACACACACACACACACACACACACACACACACACACACACACACACACACACACGCATGGCAGGTTACTTACAAACCAAGAGGGGAAGAGCTGGGTAATAAAACTGATTTGTTGAGTGCTAAGTAGAGTGTATAAAACAGAAACTAAAAATGCAGGACTGTTTTTAGAGGAAGCAGTAGCGAGCAGTGATGAGTTACGCAGATCACTTCTCTGACATATTCTCTTCAATGTATTTAAATCTGACATGAAACTGCACAGCAAGAACAGAGTTAACCTCTTGTAATATGATACAAATATGGGACAACCATTAATCAGGGAAGATTCAACTTAACCAGCCACTAGTAGCACAAATTAAAAGGTGAAGATTCCGTGGTGAGAAATTTTAGGTCCTTTATCTGGGCAGCTACAGCCTAGCGACTAAAGTATATAGATTTTGGGATAGTCAGCTTACAAATAATGGGAAGGGAAAACATTATAATAATCTCAGCAGAGATGAATCTTAAGGAGCATTGTGAACAAAAAAAAAATCAGCAGCCAAGACTAACAGAATGTTGGGCAGCACCTCCTGAGACAGTGGATCAGGAGGACATTCTTCTCTTCTGCAGATCACTGGTGACACACAGCTAGAATACTGCAAGCTATAGTGGAATTTTCCATCGCTTCATCCTGCTATGAGCTTCTCCACCTCTGGTAAGGCACAGTTGGAACACTACATCCTATTTTAAAAACTATACAGTGAGGAGTAAGGAAAACTATGAGAAAGTGTGCAGAAGGAGACTACCAGGCTAGTGAATGGATTGGGAGGGTTATGAATATGAAGAAATAGACTGGATAGGCTGGACGTTATACTCCACAGGGTTTACCACAACTGCCCGCACGCTTTTATCTCATGACACATTTGCTTGTTGCCACTTGCTTGAAAAGGCAAGTGCTGTAACTCCCACTAACTTGATCTTACTTAACTATCTAGCCCTCACAACACCCAAACCTTTTAAACCTTTAAAGTCCCAAGTCTAACCCTAAAACTCCTACCCAGTTCCTAACATGATTCTTCACTCCCTAACCCTAAAACTCCAACTCTCTCTCTCTCTCTCTCTAAAACTAAATTCCACAATCACTTCCTAACCCTAAATGCCTTTTCCACTCCCTAACCCTAAAACTCCTTTCTCGCTACCTAACCCTAAAGTACATTCCCACTCCCTAAACCTAATACACTCCTCTTGCTCTCTCACCCTAAAACTCCTCACTCACTCCCTAACCCTAAAACATCCTTCTCATTCCCTTACCCTAAAATCCTCCTCCTCTCCCATAACCCTAAAATTCCTCCCACTGTCTCCCTACAGCTGCTGCACTTACTTCATTCAAACTAAATAAGGTGTCCAGGTTAGGTGTGGCAGCTGCTTGCCTGAACTAATATGTGAGTCTGAGGATAAGCAGCAGCCTGTGCAATTTGCAAGCTGCTTGAGCTCCTGGTTTTGAGATAGTGATCTCTGAGCACTGAGGACTTGAGTGCTTGTAGTAGAACCTACTCCCTGGGCATAGTCATGTATGCATAATTACTCAGGAGACTTGTAAAGGAACAAGTCAGAACTGGAAGCATGGAAGAGCAGAAAGAGGGAGCCAGCCACCAAAAGGAGGTAGCAATCTATCTATCTACAGTGTGCACTCGAGGAAATGCTGTTTCGTATAAAGGGTGGTGCACATTTGTAATAGCTTCCTAAACAGCTGGAAAAAAGCAATCTAATGGCAATATTCAGAAGTACATGCAGTAAGTGGAATAAATGGGGAGCTATGAGGGGAATTTGTGCTATGAATTGCTAGCTACAGCAAATGGACAAATTAGCTAGACCAATAATAATCTTCTATAAGCATTCTTATGTGTTTTAGAAATCAAAAGTCAATTTAGGCTCAGGACTGGAGTATACTCATGTGAGCAGATTATTAGAACATCGGGTCCAAGTAGTTACTTACCTGAAGAACATGTCATTCCTTTACCATCACTAGAAGTGAAAGGATTTCCTATTTGTTCTGATAGTGTAATCCCTTTACCATGTTTAAAAAAAAACATCAAAAACAGCTAACAAAAGGAAAACAATGTTTTGCATACTACCCATAATACCAACTGTGCTGGGAAAAATTCCCAAGTCCAGTGATTATAAACTACCTATATCAAACAGAATAAAACGCTATTTTGTTAGTTAGAGGTCAGTTCAAACATAACTGAAGCTTCTTAAAGTCTCCTAATAACAGCATTAATTGGATCTTTTCTAAGAAAACAGAAACATAGACATGCTTTGTAATAGGGATGGTTTAGCTATTCCTGTTGGACATTGCTTCCATTTCAGTCAAGGCATCATGTTCAGATGCCCAGCACAATATGGAGCAACATGCCAAAGGTACACTTAAGTTATCCTCATTTGCTCTGCGATCTAAGCATAACGTGTTTAAATGTAAAGCTGCTTATAGACAGAAGAGATTATCTAATATTTCTCAAGATGAAAACATATACCAGTTTAACAAAGCAAACTTTTTGATAACAGTGATGCACGCAACGTATAACCTAGGGTGGTTCAGTCACTAGGAACATACAGTAATACTGTACGGCTGTTCTGAAAATTAGCATCTTCTGTTGCCTGTCAGGCACTATAAAATATATTATGACAAGCAGAATAACACAGTGATACTAACCAGATGAACACAATGGAGCAAATAAATCTTCTTAAGCAGAAATTGTTTATTGAGTTTTACACAGATTAAAAAACAGTAAAGCAAGAGAGAGATCGAATCAAATAAATTATAAATATATCATGTACAAAGATAACAGTCATGCAAAAAATGTTATGATTTTAACACCTCAGAACATTCCATTTTTATTATTATTATTTCACCAGCATACAGTTTGATACAAAACGATTAATAAAAATTAAATAATTCAAACAACTGGTACCTGCAATAAATTTTCTCCTTTGAAGGCTACTGCCGAGGCACTAGAGGTTTTAATAAACATTTGCACCAGTGTTTGGATGCTGTTTTTTTTCCTGTTGTCTACAATAGTATATGTTCTGTTTGAAAAAAAAAAAAAATTCAGATCAGTATTCCACTAAAGAAGCATTGGTATTTTGATACAATACTGAAATAGTATATGAGAGTATGTATGCATGAAAGGGCTAAGCTGAACTGAATATGTTTGTATTATACAACAGATAATTAATATTTTAAAGATTGCAGTGTAACAAAGGTTGATAGATAAAGTATGATTATTAGGAAGTTGCCGTTTTATTCATTTTGTAAGTAAATTGTGTTGATATAAACTTGCCATTTATAACTAAATCACAAAAAATGCTGACATAACAAAAATATTTTAACATCTTGAAATCTTCCGTGAGTTGTCATGCATTTTTAATTAGCTGGACCATAATCAAAGGCAAATGTATTATTATCAGATACTTTACGAAAAGGTAGGGGATTTAAGTCTATATTTAGAGTCAGAATAAGGACCATTTAATTTACTTCAACAAATATTCAAAAGCTTTCACATTCTATATGGCATTATTTGTTGAATAATCTTTAAACTACATTTAGTCATGGGCTCAGCTAAGCTATTAAAGTTTCTTTTAACCAGTTTACTGTTTCAAATAAAATAAGCAAGTAATTTATTAATTAAAAAGTCTTATTACTTATTTTACCAAAAGAATTACAAATAAAAATTATTTTGGGAGCACATTCATCATGATAATGGACTTCTGTCAATGTACAGAAATGTAGTTTAGGCAATCTGCCTCAGGTTTTATCTGATCCAATACAAAATCCAAATTCACCAATATAAACTGAGTTTTATATCTAAAATATTTAATACCAACATAGTTAACAGAAGCCCAGTGCTCCCTAATAAATATCAATGTCAAACTATTTGCATGAATTCTTCTAGAGTACAAAGTGTGTGTCTCCATTTAAGGTCCTCTTTCAGTTAGTATTTATGGAGAATCATCAGTCACAGGATAATAATGTAACATTAGAACTAATACTATAGCACAGTGAGACAATTAAGCAATAACCTACAAGTGGGTGTGGGTATATCAGTTTTTACCATGGTTGGTGTGGTTTGATCATGAGGGCAATTCCCTTAGCTTCCACTTACCTACTGTGTAACTCTGAACAGGTCACTTAACCAGACAGTCCTCTTTGGAAATTGGACTTGGATCCTCAAAGGTTTCCTGGACTACATACCTCGTAAGTCTCTATGAGATCATTTTATTGCTCGCTATAAATTTTAGTTTCCAGTTCACACAAATAAGGTAACCATTACACTTCATGATTTTGTTAATCTGGCTTATGATTTCATTAGTAATTACAATAAAGATGAAAACTGGCTGTATTTTCAAGATTCTCATGCCTTGTTTTGATAGGAAAGGCCTTATTTCGTGGAAACAACACTTTTATGTTTTTTTGAGGACTACATGCAGTCCTACATATTCCATAGTCATATATCGTAGAAGAAACGTACACAAAAACATGTAATATGAAGAATTATACTTACTAGTGTAGTTTAGTTATCCACATACAGGCATAAAGGAATATTTAATCATGCTACTAACGTGTAAAGAAAGCATTAAACCTTCTAAAACAAAACTGAACAAATGTGGCCCAAAACCTTTGAAGATGAATAAGAAAACAAGAATTCAACACTGCAATGGAAACTGAAGACCTTAACTAAGAATGAAAATATGAAGTACAGTTAACAAAATCAGTAAGTACGTTTGTCATTGTATCAAGACATCGGCAAACTGATTTTACTTGAAAATGCACCATTAAATACTAATCACGATTGTAATAAGGGTATCACAAACTGAAAACACTCTTAGGGATTCAGAAATGCTGTGTCCATGATCACAGCCAAGCCAACACAGTGATCCACAGTGCTCATTATCAATTCATGTGGCCAGGCCACTGTGCACTACAAACAGGTCCTTTTCATGGCCACAATACAGACTAACAGCCAGATTATGTAATAGTACCTTGTGGTGAAATTAAAGTATTAGCAGCTGAGGTAAACAATGAATGGGTTCAAGCACTGCTAATGATCATAACAAGTCTGAGTGGACACATAGGAAAACTACATGGACAATGTGTTGATGTCATGTATATATATTTTATATATATATATATATAGAGAGAGAGAGAGAGAGAGAGAGAGAGATGTTCCATGAAACGGAGCTAGAGGTAGCAACAAAACACAGAGTCAGTCAGATGAGTGCAAATGGAGCAGCATGTCAAAGCAGGGCTGCAAAACACACTGCAGAATGTGATAATACCTGAATGTAGAATAATGTGAAACTGTGGAGAAGTTTGTTTCAGTAAAGTAACATGATACACTGACATGCACAAGTCCTGACAACAACATAGTGTGAACATTAGATCTGTACTATAATGTGAATGTCATTAAAAAAAGGAAAATATTAAACCCTGAGTAAGTTGACCCATCAACTCCATCAGCTAGCATTACAGTTTCAGTTCCGTAAGGTGAGCCACAGAATCAGTCAGAGTAAAAGGTGTCATAAAACACAACTATCGTGGCACTACTTTTGCAAACTGATAGAAAAAAAAGAATGAGGCCTGAAGGGATTTTAACTCATGCCTTCCAGAATATTTTCTATACCACTATATTTGCAAGGGGAGCCAGACAAGCAGCCAGAGTAAAAACTGTCATAAAACACACATATCTGGGGAATGTAACACATTTTCAGACTGCAAATCAAACATTGTCAGACAACATTCAACCCTCAAGGGAATTAGTACTCCTCCACACTCTGCATTGACACAGTACAAATCACTTAATGAGTACACTGAGCCATTCATTGAAGCAGTTAGACTAAGAGTGTTAGCTTTTCTTTTTCAAATTTGCATGATAATACTCATCTGTGTTCAGCTCATTTGTGCAACTAATGGCCAGAACTGGACACCATTTTTGCCAGAGGATGAGGAGTTATGTTTTTCATTGGTTATATATGAGCATCGACATTGCTCTCTGCAAACCGTCAAGCAATGTATGATGACAGAAAGATGATTTTTTTATATATAAATCCTTTATGTGTATGCATGTGGTGTGCTTATCTATGTTTTGACCAGATTAAAGGGTGGAAATCAGAGTATAGGGCAGAAAAGAAAATGGGAAGCAAGCAGAGAGTAGAATATAATGTGAGAAATATGGAATGAGCAGTATAGACTGGGATAGGAACATACCTCTCAGCGACTTAGGTAAATAGTCCTTTTTTCTAAACAAGAAACATCTTTATTAAGTTAGCACTTATGACATAGGCAATCATGCATTTATATAAATGAGAACAAACCGTATTGACATATTTTCAGCTGCAGACATTATACATCACTTATAAACTATCCAGTCATTGTCAGTCAAACGTTAGAAAGTTTCAAAGTTCATTCAGTTCCTGCCTTCCCTTAAACTTCATTCCTCCTCCAAAACATTATTCACATTCTTTCTATTTGCTCTTACCCTTTTCTAAATATCCCATTTCCAGTTGTTTTATCTCAGTTGCTATCTTCACTACTTCTAGTACAATTGGTTTAGACTTTGATTTCCGTTTTCTAGTAACTGCTTTTTGGCAGCCACCAGGTGAATGGCAATTCCAATTCTGTATCAAAGCACAGAAATGAATTTCCTTAGTTACATCAAGTTGCTCTACAAGTATTTCTGACAGTGTAGTCTGCAGGGAATTTTTAAAGTCTGCCAATTTGTTACACTCACAAAAAATATGTTCCCAATTACCTCTTTCTTCTCCATCACAGCCCCAATAATTCTTTAGATTCTGCTTGTGATATAAAAATACCTATGAAAATGCTTCCAAACAAAGATCCTGAATCTTCCAGAGTTTGTTGCATATTTGGAAACCATATGTATATCCCCCATTGTTTCTTTGTGACTTGCTTATCTAGTCACTCTTCCCGATCATTTCTAACCTCCTCTGACTGACTTTACATCCCCTAATAATAATCCTTTTTTAACAGCAGCTTCATTTCTAGATTCTACTAAAACCTCTGCCAGACACGGTCTTTTGCTTAGGAACTCCCTATTTCTTTCTATTTGCCTGTACTCTGATATCAATCCTTGATAGGGAAGGTAGTCTCTAGCCTGCAGTCCAAATGAATTCCTAGCCATTTTCCATTCTGTTACCGTTCCCGCTCTAATTATTTGTTCCTAATACTTTGGTTCCTTTGCCAGTTTTCTCCAGTAAATTCCAGACCCCTGTTGCCTATTTTCTATACCCAAAATGGCAGTTATCACTATCAGCAGAATCTACTTTTCTCTATCCCTATTTTTGTTAAGTTCTTAGAATACTTTCTGCTACTTTATGAATATAATATTCAGTATGGTTATTGTTATTCTCCTCAAGGATCTGCATCCAAAATCCCAATCTCTCCTTGTTTCTTGAGCTTCCCCCATTTCCTTATCATCCCTTTCCAGTTTGAGTTATAGCTTTCTGCTTGGGTTATGTATATGAGTGTTAACTACATAGCTCTAAAATATCCATACAAATCAGGCAATCCTAAACCACCTTATTCTATGAGGAGGATCAGCTTATCCCACTTGACTCTTGCCCTCTTCTTCTCCCAAATAAAATCCTTCAACTCTTTATTAATTGCTATCCACAACTTCTCTTCTGGTTGATAAAAAATATGTCAGACCTGTATATAAAACTAAAGGGACAAAAATAGTTTCACTGCTTTTTATCTTGCTATCCATATCCATAAAAAAGAGCTTCCAATTTCTCTGTCTTTATATTATCTTTTATTTAGTCTCTTTCCAAATATTCTTAGCTGATATAACAGAATCCCTTTTAATGCATACTCCTAAGTATTTCTTTTTATAATGTCCCCATAAATATGGGTATTGTTGAAACAATTCATGTGTGGGTACATAGTTTACTGCTGTTGCCCTTGTTTCAGCTTCATTAATTTTGTATCCTGAAAAGACTTGAAACTGTCTCGGAATGTTCCACAACACTGAAATGTCCTTTTCTGGTTTTATCAGGTATGAAATAATATCATCTGCAAATAAAGCCAAATTTTCCTCACTACCCTACCAATTACATCCTTGAATCTCTGAGTCACTTATTTGCTTTGCCAGTGGTTCTAAATATAATGAAATAAAGGGAAAAGAATACACCCCTGCCTGGTTCCTCTGGTCAACTTATCAGATTCCGCTCACTTTAATTCTTACCTGTGATCCCTCATATATCCTGTTAATCAACCTTATACTTTTATCAAGGAATGCAAATGTTTCCATTGACCTACTCAAAAAAATCACAGCTTACTCCGCCAAATCCTTTCTCTGCATCAAGACCCACCAACAACAGTGCTATTTCCTTACATTCTGCTTCCCTCTGGATCATTATTGTTCTACTAATGAGTCAAATGTTTGCCTCCACTCCACAAAACCACATTGATTCATGTCTATCAAGTTTGGCATCACCTTTGCCAATGTGTCAAAAGTTTGCCTCCACTCCACAAAACCTCATTGATCCATATCTATCAAGTTTGGCATCACCTTTGCCATTCTTTTAGCTGTTATAAGCAAAAACACTTTCTAATAATGGTTTAGGATTGAAATGGGCCTACATGAAGCTAGATCTGACGGGTCTTTACCATGTTTACATACTACAGCAACCACTACTTTCTTCCAGGATGTTGGTACTTCTCCTCCTCTTAAAATACTGTTAAACAAAACCTTCCAGATCGTTTTTTTTCCAACAAACATCTTTATTAAGTTTTCAAATATGATATAGGCAATCTTACATTTATATAAATAAAAAACAAATAGACACCACTTTACTTTCAAATAATATACATCACAGACACCATTGAAACAACTGTAGTTGCAAACATTATACATCACTTGTAATCTATCCAGTCATTGTCTGTTAAGCATTATATAGATCATTCAAATCCTGTCTCTTAAACCTCATTCCTGCATATATTGTTCCCACAATTCCCATTTTTTCCTAGGTAGTTTGCTCCTTCCCTGTTCTAAAAATCCCAATTCCAGTTGTTTCATCTCTGTTACTATATTCACTACTTCTAGTAAAGTTGCTCTAAACTTTGATTTTCATTGTCTAGTAATTGCTTTTTTGGCAGCCACCATAATTAGCCTCAGCAAGGCTTTACTATGTCTAGGCAATTCCAGTTCTGTATCATAACTAAAAAAAAAAATCATCTCCCCAGTCAAACCAAATCGCTCACCTAGCATCTCCAACAGAGAGGTCTGTAGGGAATCCCTAAAGTCTGCCAGCTCATTGCACTTCCAAAAAGTATGTTCCCAGCCACCTCTTTCTTGCCATTCACACTGCCAATATTAGCTATCCACCTGAAGAAAAAATCTTTGGAGTCTACTTGGGGTATAAAAATACCTATGTAAAGACTTCCAGGCAAAGATCCTAAATCTTCTAGACTTTGTTGCATATTTGAGAGATATATCCCCATTGTCTCTTTGTGAATTGCTTATCCAACCTCTCTTCCCAGTCCTTTCTAATCTCCTCTGATTGAGTTTTATAATTATCATGCAATATTTTATATGCTTTACTAATTATTCCTCTTTTAAAAGCAGCTTTTATTTTAGGTTCTATTAAAAAACTCTAACAGTGCTGGTCTTTCTTTGAGGAGCCCCCTATTTCTTTCTCTTTGCCTATACTCTGATATCAATCCTTGATAGAGAAGGCAATCTCTAACCTGCAGTTCAAATAAATTCTTGGCCTCTTTCCATTCTATTATCTTTCCCTTTCTAGTTATTTGCTCTCAATACATTGGTTCCTTTCCCAGTTTATTCCAATAAATTCCAGCCCCCTCTTGTCTATTATCTGTATCTCTGACTACAGTCATCCCTTTCGGCAAAATCTCTTTTCTCCGTCCTCGTGCTGGTTTGGTTCTTAGAATACTCCCTGCTATTTTATGAATATAATACTCTGTATGATTTTGGTTGCTATCCTTAAGAGTCTGCATCCAAAATTCCAATCTCTCCTTATTTCTTGAGCTTTGTCCTTGTATCAGCATCTTTCCTTTCCACTTTAACTTATACTTTTCTGCTTGTGCTATGTATAAATGTCTTAACAAAACCTTGCAGATCTTTATCAGTTTTTCCTCCTAGCTTCCAAACTTCCACAGGAATACTATCTATTCCTGGGGACTTCCCTGTAGAGTAGTTATACATCACCATCCTTATCTCAACTCCTCCTATCCTAACTGTTAATGATTGAGCCTCATCTACTTCTAGACTTGGCATATTTAATTGTTCCATAAACATTTCCATTTGTACTTTCCATTTGTACTTTTTCTTATTTCCACATTTCTCTGCTTTATACAGATTTTCATAAAATTTCCAAAATATCTCTAATGCATCTACAGGATCTCTGGTTACTTTCCTTGTTATAGGTTCCCGAAAGTTGGCAACAACTCCTTCTACTTGCTGTTGCCTGAGCCATTGTGATAAAAATTGTTCTGCTCTAGAGTTATTATCAAAACATAGTTGCTCAACAGCAATCTTTCTAAACTCATGCATTTTATCCGGGTAATCCCTTCTTTTCTCTTTATCACTCTGCAGTTGTGCCTCTTGTTCTTTGAGATCCCCCCCCCCATTCTGCAACAGTTTAACCTTTCTTAGTCCCTGTAAATAATTCTTGTTTCTTCTTAACCTTATGTTTTTATTTCCCTCATTTTTAAACTCCATTTTCATGTTATCACACTCCCTAGCTATATTTTCTGAAGAAATGTTATCTTCACTAATAACACCTGAATAATTTCCACTACCCATTCCTTAAATTCCTCTGTTTTTAACAGATTGGTGGAGAAGCAACAGTGTCTCATTTTATCTCATTACACTCCCTTTATATTTGAATTATTATTGGCCAGTGATCTGAAATAGTTATTGGATGCATATCAGATTTTCAATTGAATGCACATATTCTTGTGAAATATAATTTCTGTATAGCCTAGACCAGTTTTTGTACCTTCAGGAATAACATGTCACTTTTCTCTGAACTCATACTACTGAAGTCACATCTTCCATACCAAATATTTTCATAAATTTCTTCATAACTACTCTCTTTTGCTATATTTTCCCTTCTATGCCACAAGATACATCCTCACTGTTGCAAACAAATTCCAGTCCCCATAAATAAGTAATATTCCCTGATTCAAGTTGAATATTTCTACCAGAATTTTCTTAAGTTCCACTGTAGCAGTTTCAGGTGGAATATAAATATATGCCAGCATAATCCTCCTCCCTTGCTAGTTGGTCCTTAGTACTACAAATCTAAAATTATCATTTTTTACCTCTTCTCTTACTGCTGGAGCTCTTCTCACAATTAATACAAGTACTCCCTTTTTCTTTGTCCCAGATATTTCACTGAATAACAATCCTGAAATACTTTCTTTATCAAATTCACATGTTCACTTCTTTCCAAATGTGTCTCCTGTAGCATACCTATTTGCATTCTGCATTTTTAATATAGCTCACTACTCTTTTTTGTATATATCTGTAAGACTAATGGAAAGTATTGCCATTATGATAATAAGTTATTATTCCCACCTGTCATGTATAACAGCTTTTTAGCTGTCTAGTTTCAGCTTTTGTCTTGCATGTATTTACTAATGTTTGGCATGTTGATCTTCTTTTATACAGTTGTTTCTTGTCATATTCATTTGATCCTATATAGCCATCTTACAAAACTTTTAGTTTTAATGAAACTCCTCAAACAAAAACAGACACACCCTCAGAACACCTCCAAAACCTATTAACATAAAACCAACACTCAGAACTATGTACAGCTTCAAATTATGAAGTCTAACCCTCCTAATAGAGACAATTGTCCCAGACTGACAACTACACTCACAAGCTTGATTAACCTATAATGAAGGTTATCCATGCAAAGATTCATGATACAGCTTGTGCTTCTACTTCAACTAAGTGTTGTTTGTTTTTGTCTTATATTCCTCTCCCAGATGTAGAAAACAACTTGAATGCTTTCAGAAAGAAAGACATATTCTGTTTTTATTGTCCCTGTATCAGACTGTCTATATAGAAACATGAAAACCAGATTGACAGTTGTCTTCCAATACACATATTGCACTCTAAACAATTACATTCAATGTTCTTATATTTATTTGCTTTCCCCTTGAAATTTGTTATTACATCAAGACAAGGACCTTAATTCAGTCATTAACCCATGCAAAAGTAAGAAAAAGCATATTAGTTTTTCTTTTAACACGCTCTTTTGTTTAGGCTTTCCCCTGTTTTTATATTGCAGTGTCTACATTCCTTAAAACTGAACAAGAAGAAAGAAGAATGAAAATAGTGGCTTCTGTTTCCTTTAATATCCATATTACAAAGAAAAATAATTGAAAATGATTTACTTTATAGTATGCAGTATATGTTATGTATTTCAAAAATACTGTTAAGAACAAAATTTTGTTTTACTTACAACTTAACTCTTTCCTTCCTATACCCATCTCCTAAATGTTCTTCCAAACATTAATAAAGTGAAGAAGGGGATATGCTTTGGAGTCCCTTATCAGTTTAAAAAACTCAAAAAAGTCCAACATTGCCAGGTTTTTTGTTCCATCATACTTCATAAATGTAATTAATGCCTTATAATCCCATATTTATTTATCAGCTTCCAGATTGCTGGTTTTCTTCCTGTTAATCTCCATCTCCCAAATCTAATCTCTGGTTAATTTCCAACATATTCCTGTGTATTCTAATAACACTTGTGCTTTTTTCTGTCTCTCAAGCATTTTCCTTTGGAGCATTGGAAAAGGTTTCACTGACATATTCTCTCTACAGGCTTTATTATCAGAAAAATAAGAAGCAGAATTCCCTTCTGTTTGATAGCTCATTTTTTGCTGGGTAAACATATAGATTTTGTCCTTAGCATCTTCTGCATCAAAAAATGGTTTTGACTCTCCAGGAAAAAGAATATTCCAAAAATAACAGCATACATCAACTTGAATCTCATACCTGCTTCTCGACATTTCCTAATTAGTGGAATAAATTTACTGCGTACTGTGTACAGTGAGTAATCATTTTCCATCATCTACTGTCTCCCACTTTTAATAGTTTGTCCTTCTGCCACAATTTGTCAGAATCAACTCTTTCTGCTGGTAAGATTGCAGCTTTACTATTAAAGGTCTGGGCTGCTTTTTCATGGCCAGGTTTGGAGGATACACACAGTGTGACTTTTCAATTAACAACTCCTGCTGTGGAATTCCAGTTCAGTTGCTTATTTGTGCTTTCATAAAATGAATAAAGTCTGTTCCTTTATGTTTCTCTGGTACAGCAGAAATCTCATGTTTTCACAATATGTGCTGTCCTCTTATTCTAGCATTTTTGATAACATCTCTTCTTGAGCAGTCTCATACTCAGAAAATCTTTTCTTCATTTCAACCTCTGATTTTTTGCAGTTATACCAGCTCATTTGAATATGTTTAAATGTTCTACCATTTTCCAGCCTTTTATTATTTGAGTTGATATATATTCCTTCAGTGCTATATTTATTTTAATCAGCTCTGAGCAAATTTGACTTATTTTTTCCTCTAGAGTACTGGAAGTTATTTCTTGCACCAAAGCTGGAGTTGGAACTGCTTTTTGCTGAACAGATGCAGGATTCTTCCCAGCCAATGTTTTCTCCTATACCACTGTACCACTATCTGGTGCAAGGCTTCCTGAAGCAGGTGGTACAGATAGTGCAAGAGGTGTGGAGGTAGCTCTATCAGGCTGAACCCAGATATGATGTTGGCCCCCAGTGGTCTTGGTGTTCATGTTGGTGGCACTTGTGGGAAATGACAGATCTTAATTGTGGGAGAGGTGGACGTTGCTCTGCTGCTTCATATAATAGTAATGGAGAGAAACAAAAAATAAACCAACAAAATGCATGAAAGACAAAGGACAGTGACAAAGAGAATGTGGGAAGAAGAATACAAACACAATGAATGCAGCACTCTTAACTATGTTGATACCGATATAGTAAACAATAATAACTGTCTAATAATAGGACTTTACACAGGAATGTCATCAAACTGTAAGGAGTGGGGCATAAGCAAAAAGCCATCCTCATGTGCAGCCCGACATAATAGCATACTATTATTACTATCAAGGCAGTACATTTGTGGCAAGTGATGCAGTATGTGTTTTGACAATAGCAAACTGTAGCTATACAAAATAAACATGCTGATCACACAGTAAATATGCCCAGCACAAGTGTTAGACAAAGGACGACACTTCATATTACATATTGTGGAATGCCCTGTAAATTACTACTACTTATGGGTGCTATATATATTGACTGTATAGTGGTGCATTGATATTAGATGGCCATGACGAAATAACTTTTTGGGGGATGGGGGAATTAAACATACAGTCATTTGAACAATAGACTTAACATGATGATCCATTTGTACAACTATACCAGAGGAGGCATACAGAAGCGCACTTCTAACATTGTACAGTCATATTACAACCCTTGAGCTGTGCCAGTACTAACAAAAAACAGGTTGGGAATAGAATGTGGTATTACTGGATAAAACGTTTACAGAATTATTTTTTAATGGCTACTACTGCTATTACGCAGACAGATACATTTTTTCATGATAACATGTATACACTCCCAGCATATCTCCCTGTTCCTTTGAATCTCAGCTAGAGATATAAACAGGGCAATATGAGAACCTGGATAATGACATGCACTGGCAGGTTATTTGTTCAGCTAAAAGATAGCATCCTTACCATACTGAGGTAATGATTGTCCCCTATCTTCAGCCCCTCATCAGTGAAGGAAGTCAGGCTTGCATCAGCTCATGCCACTGTAATGGTAACTGAACTGTTACCCCGATGTGAGGGATATCAGTAGCATGGGTGACAGCCTTGGCTAAACTATTCCAGGCATCACCCTTGTACTATGACCCAGTATAGCCATCCTGAGGGAGCATCCAGCTGTAGTACTTAAGGAGGATGTTTGGTAAAATTCTGGACTTGTCCTTGGACCACCTGTATGCTTTAAAAGGAACATTCCACTCACTCTCTCCACCCATATTTGTCTCATCTTCAAAGATTACAGGAAAAATAGCAGAGAATTGGTGCACAACAGTTCTCACATACATTTGGCACCTCATATGCGAGATAGATTACAAACTAATAAAATATAGGCATTAGGCAATGTTTCCAATGGCACTTTAAGGTGTTAATCAAGGCACTCCTGCATCCCTCTGTATGCTGCTGAGTATACATGCTCTCCACTGACTCTATCTTAAGATGGTTAGTTATAGAATGACATTTCCATTTTGTACACCATGGGTGAGTGGTGCTGCCTGCAGCTGCTCAGGTATATGCATGGCATAGTGTAGTCTTCTTCACAATGTTCATCACATCTGCTCATCATTCAAACTGAGTGACTCAGAAACAATAATAGGACGAGCCCTAGTTAATATAATAATCATTATGTCCAGAGAGATGAATCTGCACACTATAAGAGTGATGAGAAGCTGAGAGTTTTTTAGCACTCTGGAAGAAAACAACTGTGAAAAGTGATTGAATCCTGTGGGCTGCTTTTGTTGAAAGATTTCTTTCTGAGTCAGAAATTTGCTCATATAATGTAAGTGCTGCCTCTTGCACATTCGTTCAGTTGTAGAACATTAGTTTTGACTGCTCCTATACCTTAATGACTGTGAAGTGTCAATTTGTCAGTAATTTTAGGATATGTTGGCCTAAACTGTATTAAAAAGTATACTGAAAGTGTACTGCAGGTAGTGGACTGCGAGTTTCTTAAGGTACGTGGCAGACACCTACTCCTCTCCCCCATCCTCATATCCTGAGTAATGTTTATTGCTATTTTACTGCTAGGTGCCTTCCATGTATATAATTAAACACAACCTTAGCAAAAATGATATCATAATGGTCAAGTGTTGTTGTTTAGTTTCATTTCTGTAACTGTTTTGCGGGGAATATGTGCTCAGTGTACAAACAATGCATGAAATTTCCTTAAGGATTATGAGTGGACATATGTAATTGTCAGGTACAAACTGAGCATAATATATGACCTAGTAGTACATGATTATTGTATAGGTTTTTTTAGGGCAATGTAAGAACAGTCCTACTAATTATCCTGTTTTCCATGCCAACAGAGCAATGCCTAAAAAACAGGGCCCTAAGAAAAGTGCAGAATCTGGTAGCCCGTCCACAGTCATCTGCAAACTCAAATTATGAATGTATGACTGATGGCTGTTAGTTGTTTGTACCACCATCTGACCCTTCCTTGACCTTGCCTGGGCTAAAATGATCAGTGGTGTAAATGTGGTAGGTGGTCAAAACTGCAGCTTAGAAATGGTCAGTTGCAGCGCCATGGATATGATCTGTGGTGCCTCTCACAGAACAGAAGTCATGGCATCGAAACAGAGGGCAACTAGTGGTGGACCATTAACTGAGCCAACTTTTGTAGAGATAGAGGAGTTCCTAGCCAAACTGATATGCAGTACCACCTCCAGGGAGTTGCACACTGTGGTCCTGGTCGTTAGGGCAGAGCTGGATAGGCTTCATAGAGCTTCAACTGCAGATGCCACAGGTATATAGTCCTACTTCATAATATCAATAGCTGAACTTCTCAGAGTTATGTGCAGTCCACTGCATCATCCCCTGTTGCTGGCTCCTCCTCTAACATCTCATTTGTCTCAGCTACTACTGCCATTGGTATTGGAAACTGCTGGCCTTGCAAGAGGCTACCCATCTGTAACTGCATCCTATCTATAATATTATGTAACATGCAACATCCGGTCAGTACTTCCTGCAGATACCCATATACAATGGCTGCAGAAACCCTAAACTTATGTGCACTGTGGACTGGATCTAAACATAGGCATATGGCCGAGTTTAAATCTAATGCCAGCATGGTATAGCAGCAAGGCATTCAAATGTTTCTGAACTGCTCCACCATATTGTTTTCCCTCAAAATCTTTTGTGGCAATTTATTATATAGTCATTAGCATATAGCATGGCCAACAACATCTCATGGCTTTGTCATGTCATGTAGCTAGGTTTTCTGAATAACACACACCCTGTGCATGGTGCTCATCAAATTCACTTAGCATTATACAGCAACATTTTCTGAATCTGGCCCACTGTTTTAAATCACGAATAATGTAAAACCAAACATAAATAAAATATTGTACATTAATAAGCAATTATTGTTTGAATCTTTTCCTTTTTGCTTTAGTATGCATGTATAATTCAAGGATGCATTCAAGCCAGGACTATTGTAAACATTCAGCTTAACTTGCCATTGAAATTCCTTACATTCTAATTCATCTCTGCCATCCACAGAGACTATTAAAGAAAGGATAGATAGGAATAATCGGGAAGGAACGGAACAAAAATGGATAATCTGATGCACCATCAGAGTGAACGTTTAAGAGCTGGGTATAGTGATTTAGTCAGGTTCTTCATTACTTTTGGTAGTAATATTCAAAAAAAGGATAGCTTTATTTTCAGCGTCTCCCTGGATGTGACCTCCGGCACACTTTCTAGTAAACAGAAAACTGTATGATTGTTCTTATTTGCAGTAATATTACCTAATTTGTACTTTAACCAGTGTTCCCAGTGGAATTTATTCATTTTACAGTTATTTTCCTTGCTAACAGTAGGATGTTCTGAAAGTTTTATTATTTACAAAAAAAAAGACTGCCCCTCAAATTGCAGAACATTTATAATTAGTTTGCTTAGTGTGGCATTAGCAACATGATCTATTTCTAAATGTCTTTCGACTCCTTTTGTTCAATATATGAACTCTGTTTCCTTTGCCAACCATCAAAGATAAAAATTCTGCAATTTCCTCTTGTGCCCCAAGAACTAGATAAGCTCTGCCAGCTTTTGTCAGTAGAATATCACTGTTTGCTGCCAATAAACATTCAGACACTGAGGAAGATATTTCAGGTTTAATAACACAGGAACAATAAGCTGTGTTGTCTGTAGATAAATGAACTTGGTTACTGTTTCCTGCCTTTTACTGCGCCTTAAGGAAATGAGTCAAAACTGGCTCAGCAATTCTGTCACTAAAGCCAATATTAAAGAAATGGCAGCATCATGGGGGGTATGAAAAAATGATACCAAGACTGATCAGTGAGTGTGTACTTATGTGTGTGTGTGTGTGTGTGTGTGTGTGTGTGTGTGTGTGTGTGTGTGTGTGTGTGTGTGTGTGTGTGTGTGTGTGTGTGTGTGTGTGTGTGTGTGTGTGTGTGTGCACATACGGGTACATGTGTGTGTATGCATGCACACGTATGGGTGCATTTGTGTGCGTGCATGTGTGTTTGTGTGTATATGCATGCATATGTTGATATAAAGGAGGAGTTGTTTATGAATAGAATTTCACTGGATTTTAGTGCACTGTATAAAACTATCATCCTAAGCCTCGGCAACATTCATTCACCATAATGCATTCACCGTGCTACATATGCATTGCACATAATCTTGTATTTTGTTTCACTGATAGATGAAGAAAAGGCTAAAACTACAGTGAGTATATGCTCTGTCTTTCCACCTGCATTGTGTGTAGATTTTTAAGGACACAAGTAAAAAAATAGATGGGAACATGGATAACAGGTATAATTAATTTGTCCTTGGCCACACAAGATGACCAATAAAACTCTCTGCTGTGAAGTGGTAAGTATGGAAATTATATTAGCCCCTCTGCTAGCAACAGCTGCAAAGTACCTTCTTCTTCCTGTAAGTGTCAATCTACAGCATCTCCAGTTCAAGTTCTCACGTATTATATTCAGTCTGTGCCATTAATATGACCACATGCATATGTATGCAGCTGGCCTACATCCCTTCTTCTGAAACAAAAGCAACTACCAAAGTGTGCCACTGAGAGTATGTGAAGAAACATTGCAGTAGTCAGTAGTGTAAGATGGGCACTTGGCAACTAAAAAAGACATAGCTTAGTAGAAAGAACTCCGTGTGTGTGTGTGTGTGTGTGTGTGTGTGTGTGTGTGTGTGTGTGTGTGTGTGTGTGTGTGTGTGTGTGTGTATAAGAGAGTGTGTACTTATGTGTATGTCTGTTTGTAAGGAGGCTCTTTCTCATGAATGAATGCCTTGCAAAGTGTGTGATAATTTTTGTCTGCTGTTCCTTATTATATAAGCAGAATGTATCCTGACACTAAATGTCTCAACCTTTCATTTTATGGTAACTGAAATGCCACATGTCTGGCAAAAAATCAGTCTGCAATCTCCTGCATTTTGCCACATCTTTTGCCCTGTCTAAATGCAGTATCCACATGTTACTCTGCTATGAGCTGGCATGCTGTGTTACATTTGTGTCCTGCCAAACTGCACCTTTGATATGTGCTGTGCTTCTGGGAGTTGTCTGCATCACCTGCAACACTTTTTCAGGAGTTACTATAAAACAGGTATATGTAGAATTAGTTATACACTACTAGGTAAAGGTTATTATACAACAGGTATATATAGACTTAGTTATACATTACTAGGTAGGGATTACTATAGAACAGGTATATATCGAATGAGTTACAGATTACTAGGTAAGGGTTATTATATAACAGGTATATATAGAATGAGTTATGCATTAGTAGGTAGGATTACTATAGAACAGGTATATATCGAATGAGTTACAGATTACTAGGTAAGGGTTATTATATAACAGGTATATATAGAATGAGTTATGCATTAGTAGGTAGGATTACTATAGAACAGGTATATATCGAATGAGTTACAGATTACTAGGTAAGGGTTATTATATAACAGGTATATATAGAATGAGTTATGCATTAGTAGGTAGGATTACTATAGAACAGGTATATATCGAATGAGTTACAGATTACTAGGTAAGGGTTATTATATAACAGGTATATATAGAATGAGTTATGCATTAGTAGGTAGGATTACTATAGAACAGGTATATATCGAATGAGTTACAGATTACTAGGTAAGGGTTATTATATAACAGGTATATATAGAATGAGTTATGCATTAGTAGGTAGGATTACTATAGAACAGGTATATATCGAATGAGTTACAGATTACTAGGTAAGGGTTATTATATAACAGGTATATATAGAATGAGTTATGCATTAGTAGGTAGGATTACTATAGAACAGGTATATATCGAATGAGTTACAGATTACTAGGTAAGGGTTATTATATAACAGGTATATATAGAATGAGTTATACATTACTAGGTAGGGATTACTATAGAACAGGTATATATCGAATGAGTTACAGATTACTAGGTAAGGGTTATTATATAACAGGTATATATAGACTTAGTTATACATTACTAGGTAGGGATTACTATAGAACAGGTATATATCGAATGAGTTACAGATTACTAGGTAAGGGTTATTATATAACAGGTATATATAGAATGAGTTATGCATTAGTAGGTAGGATTACTATAGAACAGGTATATATCGAATGAGTTACAGATTACTAGGTAAGGGTTATTATATAACAGGTATATATAGACTTAGTTATACATTACTAGGTAGGGATTACTATAGAACAGGTATATATCGAATGAGTTACAGATTACTAGGTAAGGGTTATTATATAACAGGTATATATAGAATGAGTTATGCATTAGTAGGTAGGATTACTATAGAACAGGTATATATCGAATGAGTTACAGATTACTAGGTAAGGGTTATTATATAACAGGTATATATAGAATGAGTTATGCATTAGTAGGTAGGATTACTATAGAATATGTATATGCAGAATGAACTGCACATTAACAAGAACTTTGATTCCTACACTTATGATTAGGTGTCCCTCTGGAAAACCATCCTGAATAAACACATTTTGATGAAGCTGTCTTTACTGCAGACTTTAAGGGCTGGTAAGTAGCCCTTTCTGTTGATACAGGCATCCCTCTGTGGACAAGCTGATGCCTTCATTGCAGCATGTATGCATTAGGTATCACCCAAGACTGAATGAAGGTGGATAATATCACTGAAGTCATGCAGGATGGCAGCTGTCACCTTGGAGTTTCTGTATAACAAAGATAAGCTCATCTACATGTTGAGTCAGCACATTAAGGAACTTGTGCAGTATCTTTGAGGCAGATGGCTGAGAGATATGTCCTGATCCAGGAGATATCCCCTGATGGCTTGTGGAAAGTTCCAGTAGCCAAAATAGTTAAGATAACCCATAACTTCATGTCCAAGGGCACAGATGAGACATTCATTCTCTTAGGTGTCAGATGTTGTTAGCATATATCATAGCAGATGGTCCTTACCTTACAATCATCTTAGAACTGATCGATAGTCAATTAGGCTATGACAAGTATGTCCCAGATACACAGAGCTTGCCCCAGTAGAATAACTCCCTGAACTGCCTTGACTATGTGAAGCTGCTTCAAGTGAACCAGTTCTATGATTCATTGCACTTCTGTTGTGCATCTACTATTTCCTATATGCACATTCATACTTGCTTCTTTTACCTGAACTGTCCTGAGCCGTGCTATTCTGAATTATAATACCTGTGTCTTGTCCCTCATTTGCATACATTATCATTCTGTTTACAAGCACTGAATGCTGTACAAAACTTACCTTATTTGGTGTATTACTTAGATTAGGAATTGTCTGATTCTTAAGTAAATAGCCTTTCAGTAATTTACTCAAAGCTGATCATTTTCTTAGTTAGGTGCTCTTATTAAAGTTAAGATGATGACTGTACTAAGTTGCTGAATCCATCTCGGGGGTTTTACTGTGATATGTGACATGACTGTAGAATGATGCAGGCATACTCCTGTCTGTGGGAGTATTTATTAATTTGTTACATTGCTTTGTTTCTGCGCATTTATTCAGTCTGCCTATTTATTCCACAGAGAAGGCAAGGTTGGTATATGTTTCTCTGAGTATGTGACATAACCGACTGCACATTTTCTGCTTTTGTACACATCACTATTATATTTGCATCTGCACATTGTCTGTCTGTCAAACTGCTTCTCAGCTGTAGACTGATTATTTTCTTTCTCTACATACAGTCTGTTGAGCACAATCTTCATTAAAATATAGCCGGATACAAGACAGTCAAATATACACTGAAGTGATGGAAAAAAAGTGGGTGACTCTGGACTTGTAGCATATGTCAGTACATAACAGTTCTTATATGTGACACTGGTACCTCTTACTATATGTGGTGCCTGTCACTCTATTAATAAAACGGCCAAGCCAGGATAGGAGGGACAGGGCAGATAATTACTCACCTCTGTCATAAATAAGAGCATATTTTGCTCCTCTTTGGCAGAATTGCCTTCTATTATCATAATAGAATAACAAAGAAAGCAAAATTAGTAACAAGTTGGGTTATGAGGTTGCGGCATAAGATACTCATTTTTTTCTTTTACAGGAGCATTATCTGCTGCTATCTTATTTTTTATTTGTGTGTCTGCAAATTGCAAAGTTCTTTGAAGTATAGTCAACTGTGTGTCCTATCAACAGTCTAGTCGTGAATCATCAGTCATTTTCTGTATGTATTCTGTTGAAAATATGTTTGAATTGTAATATAATATGCACTAAATTAAAAAACCAAGGTAGGAAGTGTTTGCAGAATTGTAGGTAGGTCATATTAGTAAGTACAGAGTTCTCTTAAAAAATACAGCGCACCCTGTACAGATAGTAGAAGGGGCATACAAGCTCATTACTTCCTTGTAAAGAATGAGCAAGCTGCATTTTCCATGCTGAGCATTGTCCAAGCAAGGTGTTAATGTACAGGTAATGTCTTCTATAAGAAAAGCCTGTCATTTCACGATAGTTTTATGCTATTTTGAAACTTAGACATAAAAAAAAAATAGAAGCCGTTTTTTATGCTCACTAATGTGGCTTTGCTGTTTAGCAAGTCTAAAAAGCTTTTAAAAAGTAAATAAAGATAAAAAAGAAATGCATTCATGCACAAGTGTGTGTTTGTCTGTCTGTGCATGTGAGAACCAGAGAGAGAGAGAGAGAGTGTAAGCGCGAGAGAGGCAGTGCTGACTGTAAAAGGCACTCCATCACCATGCATTCCTAACAAAAGACTTATAAAACTCCAATGGCGGCAGCAAAACAACCAGGTAGAAACCACCACGATGGAATAAAATATAAAACTTATTTATTGTATAAAAAACTGGAGTTATTAACTGATTTTAATCCCTAGAGATTATCCAGCAAATCAGCCATTCCATGAGGGATAGAGCACAACTACACAGCAAAATCATTCTATGATTTGTTTTTCTTGTAATTTGCCCACAATGAGGCATTTGAGGTTTATTCACTTAACAAAGTGGCTGTAACTTCTGGGCGTGTGTGTGTGTGTGTGTGTGTGTGTGTGTGTGTGTGTGTGTGTGTGTGTGTGTGTGTGTGTGTGTGAGAACATTAAATACTTACATAACTTAGATTTTGTATGTAAAATACTTCCTCCAACAACTATTACATATGTTAAAGCAAGTTTAAAGCAATTTAACGGACAGCCCATTTTCAAAGTGCATTAATGGCCTCTAGAGTGTATGTTGTTCGAGAAATAATGTCTTTCCAGGGATGCAGAGGCTCGTCCCCTGCAGTGTCAAGCATCACAACAATCATGGGCAGACATTCATTTTCCAATAACACACACCCTGGAGGGCATTACTGCCTGCTTAGCATATGTGCCATGCCTGGAATACTGCATCAAGATGGCTGCATTGTGGCAACAGTAATTGTCTTTCTTCCTGTTCATTATTTTATTATTTTGCTACAGCATATGAAAACAACCCAGCATACTGCAGTCTGTCCCTGTTAACAACTGAAATATCCTCTTTAAACAGACTGCCCATTTTTTTTTCTTTTTGCTTAGTATTTGTATTTTGTAAAAAAAAAAAAAAAAGCATTGTACTCTGTTGTCATATAGGGTGCACAGAAGAAATGGACTATTGTGGTGTATCTCAGTGTATATTTCTCATACATGGCAGTAAAATTTTATTAAGTATTAAAATGAATAAGCCTATTGTCATAGCTAAGTGAATATTTCCTATCTGTGCAAATATTACTTATCATCATATTTGTTCGTTTTTGCGTGTATCTTTAATTTGCAAACTTCACATAAATATAACCTGTCTGTTCGTCTTTTACAGATGCAGATTGCACAGTTACTCTCTATATGTATGTCATGAGCATTGACTTGATTAAAAATATTGTCAATGATAGAGAACATTAGGAGTTTTAAAAAGCTAGAAAAAAAAAGGTCAGCTAAGTTGCTATGGACAACTGTATCTTCTCCAGCCACATGTTTTCCAACATGCCCTCTCATCATGGATACGTTTCTGAATTCAGTTAAAAGACATACAGCAACTATGGAGTAAGAACCCCTTGCAAGAAACACTAGTTGCATGGCTTTCAGTACAGCAAATAAATATCCAATGCAACAATAAAGAAAAGAACTGAAAGTGAAATTATTCACTTTAGGATGAATTATTCTGGAAACTGCCTCACTTTGGATAACACTGCAAACTGTGATGTCTTCATCTCAATTCCTGTCTGTTGATATTATCATCTGGCTACTTGCCACCAGCCTCTTCCCTGGCGTTGTTGAAAGCATCCACAGTGTTAACGTAACAAAATAACTTCAGACAACACAGTTCAGCAGAGAAGAATAGTCTCATTTATTGCAGAGAACACATGTACATGGGAGACTAGGCAGTCAAGGTCCTGTCTCCCCAAAGATAAAAAGTTTTATTCTTTTATAATATTTTTGACTAAATCCATCAGCATAGTAACTATTATGCTACAGCTACAGCCAATTAGAAATAGACACTTTTCCATTATTTTTGCTAATGAAGAATCTCTTGAATCTCTGTCTGTACCTTTCTATATTAGGTACAAGTTCTAAATTCCGTAGTAGAACTTTCTACACCAGCCATGCTGATATTTTCATGTTGGCAGGAAATAAATCAGCAGAAGCAGATTCAAACTGATAGGTATCCAGTTTGAAATTACATGTACTTCAAAATAAACTATTCATTAAACATTTTCCCTTCGCATACACGTCTCCCTTTACATTCACCTGTGTGATGCTATGAAGCATCACTTAAGTCATTCACGTTTTTATGACTGGACAATGTCAACAAGCCTTCAGATGGGTAGACACTTTTTGACTTGTGATCAGACATGCTTCACATGCAGTTTTTTTTTCTGTCCTAGGCATGCACAATGTCTACACAATCATTTTGCAAAATGGTTTTATTAGCTATGACAACATGCCGATGTCTTGATGGAATAAAGAAACATCTTGAATAACTTTCAGCAGCTACACATCCTCCCTCATAGAGGTCGTCACATAATTGGCTAAACAATCATTTGTCCGCATTATTTTCTTCACTGTAACTCCTAATTAACATGGCCAGTGACAATGTTTCAAATTTTTTAACTTGAACATTTTGTAATTTGATGCTTTCTCTGAATTCTAAAAGTTTCATAATCAACATTTTGTACATGAATAAAATAATTCCTAAAAGCCATTTTCAAAATACCCCCATTCTCTCCAAAGTATCCCAAAATCATGAACTACCCTGTATGCATAACATGAATCTGTAAAACATTGTCACTGCTTTGTTCCTTGCTAATTTGCAAGCTTCAGTAATAGCTACTAGTTCAGCTAGTTGAGCAGATACATTTCTATCCGATTGTCCTGTCAGTAACACTTTCGGTACTTTTACGTTATCGGGGCAACAAGTGTAATGAGCACTTGGAATAGAACGCCAGTTCCCTGGCTGAACTGAGTAATTTCAGTAGCAGGATAATTCAGCTATCGGCCACTGAAACCACATTATCATATTATTATTATAATTATTATTATGTGCGAGATTGAGGAATACCAGGGATGAGGGAATTTGCCCTTCCTCACCTGCAATACCATCTGAAATATATAACTTTAGCATCGGCTGAAAGGTGTGCTGAGGGAATTTCCCCCTGCAAAAAGAAAATAAAAAGCGTTTAATGTATTTTAACTTGTTTTTCAATTACTTCAGTTTGGAGCAGTCCTGATGAATATTTTGTAGTTCGACAAAGGCAAACACATAACAAAGAAGTGAAAGTTAGCAACGTAATCCGCTCAGCTGCACCCCCATTTCGCAACAGAGTTTGTATGGTCACTGTACCAGTGGTAGTATAATCTAAAAAGGACCGGCGTAAATGGTGAACTTCTCCCTTGAAAGCAAAGAAACACCAAATAACGTTGTAATTATGTGCTTGAATTGTTTTGCTTAAGTGTGAAAACCAACAAGTCGGACAGCTGTTTTTCTTTCATGTAATTAAAATGACAAGCAAATACGGAATGCATATTGTTGCTCGTAACATATTTTGGTTTTAGCGCTTAAGTCTGTTGACTTGATAAATGCCTATAAAATTGTAATAAGACGCAGTACTCCAACAATAGAAAAAAGTCTTCACATTTTTAAAATTTGTTTTGGTTGTTTAAAGTGAATGAGAAGTGAATGCAAGTATAAGAATTTATCATGCTTATTAAACCTGTTGCCCTGATAACGGAAAAGGAGAAAAGAGAAGTAAATTGGGGTTCGGTAATGGCAGTGATTTAACACTGTATCATTAAACAGATAAACAATAATACCCATTCCCTGAATGTGCCAGATCACATTAATGTTCTACAAACTTTTTTCTAATATTTTATATGAAATCTCCATTATAGTGTTGTATGTGACACAGGGGTGTAGCCAGAGATTTACATTTTGTACTCAAACCTAATGTTGCTGCCCCCACTACCCACTTGTCATTTTAAAAATATACTCAGCCCTCAACATGCCACCCCCAGATACATGGGAAGAAGCATGTTATTTTCAACTGTTACAATTTATTTCCATAAAAAGCTAGTTTTAGAGGTGTATTCCTTTTGCACAAAAATTCTTTGCGTACCACTATACTGTGAATATTCATTTACACATTTATAAACATTCTGTGCTTTTTGAGTGTTGGCATTTGCAAGAGATCCTCAGAAAAAATGTACTCATTTCAATACACTGAGTATGCCTAGCTACACCCTTGATGTGACAAACTGTATCAGTGCACATGCAAACAATAATCTACACTTCCCCAGTGAGAAAACTGCAGCTTTATGTAAACACTGCCCTGAGCCTTTGTCAGGTAATTCCCACTTTTTTAATTTTTCCAAATCTTTTGGGTTGCTAATACTATGATGGGAATGGACACCATTCCTAAGCCAAAGTACGATTAAAGTTTGTGAAATTAGTATTGTTTCAATCTTTGATGTCAGCCAAAAGTGCTCTTCACAGCACTCCCAATGTGCCCAGTAATGACTCCTTCTGCAATTTGTATGGGGTTACATGGATTGGTATCATATCTAAATACTATTGTAGACTCCTTTTTATAAGACCCATTGCTCCAACTACTATTGGAACTGTCTGGGTATCTTTCTTCCACATTGCTCTCGTTTTTGCCTGCAGATCCTGATATTTTATGACTTTGTGCCTCTCTGTATGCAAGACACTGTAGTCAGTGGGTGTAGCAATTTCAATGATCAATGCTACTTTTGTCTTCTTTTCTTGGACCACTATATCAAGTTTTCTAGCACCTATCTTTTTGACTGTTGGTAATGAATGATCCCATGTGATATAAATGTCATCATTTTCTATATGCTTTGTGGCTCATGTTTCCAGAGTTTTTCAGCCACTTCAGTACCATAACTTTTGCACAATCCCCAGTGCAACAGTCTTGCCACATTATTATGCTTTCAGTATACAGTCCTTCTGGCATTAGTTTGTCACATCCAGCAACAGGTGTGTGACTGTTTCCAGTTTGGTTTTACAAAACCTATATTTCTCTGTTTCTCCCACATGTTCAATGGACTTTGTAAACCAGCATGTATGTAGCCCACTGTCTTGAGCTGCCAATATTAACCTTTCATCTCTTGCTTTGAATTTGCCTCTCCTTAACCATTCCTGTGTTCATTCCTGATCAACATGAGGTTCTTCCAGACGTTTTCTATACTTGCAACTATATTTATGCTTTTTCTACATTTCTTGATTTCTCATCTGGTCGTTCATCTTATATTCTTTCTTTTGTTTGTTGGCACATTTAGTTGCCGCCTGATTTTTATCTACTTCTGCTTTGATTTCTATTCCTGCTTGACACTGATATGTTTCTGCTAAATTAAGCAGAGTAGTCATCTTAGATTTATTCTCCACATGTTTCAAAACTTTCACTACATTTGGATCTTGTGAGGTCAGCAGATATGTGTGGAGTCCTACGATTGCAGATATATTCATGTAATCAATTTCAAGGAGGCTCATCCCTCCTTCAGAACGGGCAATATATAATATTGGTATACACTGATTTTTATAAATCATTTGGTGAGCATGAAGCATTCTTCTTGTTTTCCTATCAAATCTATCCAACATGTTTTGGGGCCAATCAATCACTCCAAAACTGTAAGTTAGGACAGGTAGAGCAAATTGGTTTATAGCTTGGATTTTGTTCCTAGGTACCAACGCTGTTTTCAGAATTAATTTAAGTCTTCTAAAGTATTCCTTACTAAGTTTTATTTACATTTGTTAAGGTTTCATTGTTGATCCTTCATCAATTTCCAAATATTTATACACTCCTTCTTGCTCAAGTTCTTTTATATCACATTCCTGTCCCAAACTGATATTTTCCTGGTGCTGCAGTTTTCTTGCTTTAAAGGTTGCTTTTGCACAATTATCAAAACCAAATGACATTCTTATATCATCTGAAAAATGTTTGACAACCTGCAGCTGTGCTTTCAGTTCCTCATCTGATACGCTATACAGTTTTAAATCATCAACAAAGAGAAGATGAGAAGTCTTTACACTTTGTTCTTCTTTAGGAGCAAAATTGTAGCTATGGCCTAAGTTGTTAAGTAAAAAGCTTGAAGGGTTAATGGCAAGACAGAATAGCAATGGTGATAGAGAGTCACACTGGAATATCTCCCTTTGAATTTTTATCCCTGAGATAATAATCTGTCCTTTATCATGGCTTAATTGCAAAGTGGTCTGACACTGTTTCATGGTCACTGTAATGTAGTTGATCAGTGTAGGGTGTATCTTATACATTTTTAAGCACTCTTTTATCCATGAATGTGGGATACTATCACATGCTTTTTTTATAGTCAATACATGCCATACTTAAATTCTTCCCCTTTTTACAGTTCTCCATTATGACTTTATTTAACAACAAATGATCCTTTGTTCCATATGACTTTCTTTTATTGCTTTTTTGTTCTACTGCCATAATAAAATTTTCTTCTAAATGACTATAAACTCTGTAAGCATCAATTCCCATATATAGTTTATACATCGTCAGAAGGCAAGTTATTGGTTTATAACTTCTGGGGTAGCTTGCAGATTCACTCTTAAGAAGGAACATTGTTTTGCCTGTCGTTATCCAGGTTGGTGTCGGGGTGAGCATATAAATAGTTTTTACTCATGGCTAAATCCTCATGCAAAGATGTTAATACATTTTAACCAAAGCTTAGGTACTGCATCTGGGCCTGGGGTTTTTCAGTTACAGGCTTTTCTTAACTTTGTCTCAATCATTCTGACTGTTACCTCATCCAATTTCATATCCTGTACCTTTAAACATCTTATTCTTTCTTTTACTTCTTCTATCCATTTAGCGTCTTTGTTATGTTCCATAAGATCTTCATAAATACTTCTCCAAAATATATTTATTTCCTCCTTTTTGGCAGTCTTTCGGTTCCTTTTACCTTATTTCACAATTCTCTATAAAACCTTTTTGGGTCATCAATAAATTGCTTATTTTGTACTTTTCCTTTATATTTATCTGTGTATCTTCAACATTTTTTAGCTTGTGCTGAAATTTTTAGTTTATTATTTGCGATAGTGCATGATAGATCCTGGTCTGTTCTAATACTGCGTATTGCTTTAATCAGATCTATATTAGTATTTTTGTTGATCTGTTCCCTCTTCTGTAGTCTTCTAAGAGTGACACTTCTTGTCTTAATTGCTTTATAGTTTTCTCTATTCGATACTTCCATGATGGTATTCAATTTCTCCCTTTCCTTTCCCTTACTACCCTGTGATATTGTGGTCGCACTCTATCAGTTATTAATTTAGCAGCATAGCAATATATCCTGTTTACTTCTGTTACATCGCATAGATCTCTGTGGACAGTCCTAATTACTGCATTCATTTGTTTTATCAGACTTCTGACTTTTTGGGTTTTATTGACCTTCTGCAGCCTATTTCCCTCATTGATCTTGATAAATCTATCCATGTCTATTAAATCAAGCAACTCTTCTCTTAGCTCATTTTCTTCCAAACTGAGGGCACATTCCTTGTTTTCCATTTCCTGTAGGCATTCTATAGAAAGTTCTATAGCATCTTCCTGTGGCACCTTCTCTTCAATTTCATCCTGTGTCATCTGTTGCTCTGTCATATGGGAACTCACTGGCCTATCACTCCTCAACATTGACTCCATCAGAGTTTCCACAGTTTCCTATTCCTTTCCTTGCTGTCTAGCTTCAAGCAAATGTTTATATTGATTTCCTGTGGAAGGCTCCAAAATATCTTGATATGGCACCTGACCAACTGCATCCTGTTCCACTGATTTCCCCTTAATTTCGATATTCATTGCTCTATCCTGTTGTGGTGCTTTCTGCATTTGATTTTTTACACTGAATCCTTCACTTTGCAGGTACTCCATAACCTCAGTTTCTATTTCTTTAACTCCTCCATTATTGATCTCCTTTTCCACTTTGTCTTCTTATTGTTTGTATTGTAAAGTTTTCCATGTCCGGATTCCTTTGCCTGTATTTCTCTTCAGATATATTTGGTGCTGCTCTTTTTGTATTGGTTAGTTTTGCTTTCTCCTTTGCATAAATATCACACCATATTAAATCTCTTTTTCTTTCCCATGTCCATATTTCTTCTTCACATGTCACCTGATCTTCCTGCTTCTCCTTACTTTGAGAACTCACTCCATCATGCTGTGATGTAACTTGTATTAGACATTCTACACCAAATCCTTCACTTCACAGGCACTCCTTGACTTCAGCTTCTATTTTTTAACTTCTACTTTACTAATCTTCTTTTCTACATTCCATCTTTGTGATATTATTTTTTTATTGTAAAATTTTCTATGTCTGGATGCATTTGCCTGTATTTCTCTTCGAATATCTTTGGGGCTGCCTTCTTTATATTGATTAATTTTGCTTTCTCCTTTGCATAAATATTGCACCATATGAAATTTTTCTTTCCCATGTCCATATTTCTTTTTTATATTGTTCAAATATCTCCAGGTTTTGTTGTTTATATTTTAACACTTCCTCACATGCTTCTTTTTCCAAACAGATCAAAGTTTCTTGATCTATTAATTCTTTTTCACAAATCTGTTGTATTAATGAACACAAATTTTCATTTGAAGCTTCTGACAGTTTTTCTTGCGAAAGTATTTTTCTTTCCTCTAATTTCTCTCTTAATCATTTTGTATATCTTGTGTCTGGAAATTCTGGGCTTTTTGCATAATAGTAACAATGCATAATTTATTTCTTATCCTCAATAGTCCACTCTATCGTCTTTATGGCTCTTCTTTGGCCTATCAATTTTTGTGATTTTTGTGGACTGCTACTTCCTTCTACAACATGGGGGGGGGGGCATCCTCCCCCTGGGCGTAGCCTGGCCTGTTATAAGAATATTTCCATATTTTGAGGATTCTACACTGTCATTTTTTCTAGTCCTGGCACCAGTGCGCCAACCAGGATTGGGCACTGTTTTATCCTGGGTCTTGTGCACCCAGCTATCTCTTTTAATTTTTGACCTACTTCTGTGCATGATATATGCTATATACAGTCTATATATCAGTGTCATCTTGGTGAGATTTTGTGAAAACAGGGTTCACCTCGCGAAGGTACTCACCAAGACTTGAGGATGAATTAAATTTCAGAACTTCTCCGCTTCTTTGCTTGCTGACTTTTCATCTCTCCATTCAGACCTATTGTAGGATATTTGATAAACAGTGAGATAATTAGTCACTTACTGTATCAATAAATATAAAAACAGTAGCTTGCAGTTTCCTACTGGGAACAAGTCAACATGCTTAATGTTTTACACACTAAATCCTTCCTAGTAATGTGTGGAATGTAATTTTCTGCACAAGCTGGAAGCCTTTGTACCACTTACACATATACATGTATTTATCAAAACAGTGGAGCCAATAAAGGGTGTAATAAAAACAGATATGTACACTGTGTAGAAATTCTTTGACTGTCTACATTCGGGGTGTAGTAGAGATTTTTGATTATCTATATTCTTAGTGCATTAACAAAGTATCTTCTATCTTGGCCATCACCAAAACTATGAAACCACTCTAAACCTACCACATTTACTCTAAGGAAAAGTTATATGCTCCACAGATACGAATGACATCAACCAACAACATCCTAAACTTTAAATCACCTCCCTAAATCCAAATAAGCATTTCATGTAGTATAAATGAGCTAAATAGATTTAAAAAGTAAACTAAAATACAATGCAAAATACTAACTTTACACAGTGCTTAAATAAAAAGAGACATAACTATTCCAAAAAAAACCCCTCTGCCGACCACTAACTTTAATTGTAAACCAGTAACTAAATAAAAAAATGAAACATAGACCACATTTGCCATTTACTGCAAGGTAAAAACAAAACTTTACATACTCACATGTCAAGTTCACACAAACCCTCTGTAAACAGCAATGTCTACATAAATCAACCCATAGAAATTAGCTTCATTCTTAATGGAATGCAAAAGTTAAAAAGAAGACCAAAACAAAAAAGAAAAACACTATCTGAACCAGACAGTCGGAAAATGGCATTGCCAGCAAACATGGTCCCATATCTTACTAACTTAACATTTTTAACAAAAACATATTTGAATTATAAAACTGACAAATCTGAGCGTAAATCTCACAATACCACTGAAGCACATTAAATGAAAGACTTGTCGCTTGATTCAGAAAAATGCTTACTGCTTGTTATAATTGTCCAATGTGGCTTGGTTAATTAACATGAAAGCAAGAAAATGTGATTCAGAGATAGGTAAGTTGCAATGAGATAGGCCTCTTTATTGGCTCATTATCATGTCTCCGAATCACACATTAACACTATCAAACCTGACAATACTGGGTAATATCTCAAGCATCGCTTTAACTAAGACACCACCCTCCCATAAACACACACACACATTCAGACATTCCCTCTCCCATACCCATATCCTATTATCAACAACAAGCTCCCCATAGTTGATTACCCTCACAGAACCAGTCTCCCATTCACCCACATGCACGCATCCACACTCTCGGTTCTCTACCTAACTCCCCCTAGTGTGACCACCCAAGCACACACACACACACACACACACACACACACACACACACACACACACATTCTTACAGTCTCATTCATGCCCCTAGAGCCATGCACACACCTTTCCGCACACATACACATATGCACACACTACCATACAGCCTACCCCACAGCTTCACCAAACTTACCTGCATATTGTTATGAATGGGTGGGCACAGTCTTTCATGGTGGTCACTTTTTCTTCATACAGTAGCTGCAGACATTTTCAGGGAGACTGTATGGCTAATTAGCAGTAGCCACTCCTCTGTGCTGCCCAGTTAGCAAGCAGCTCTTCTCCAAAGACCACCCTTTACTCTGATGCCCCGATGAGGGGAAAACTTCATGGCTAGAGTGGTCTCTGAATTGGAAAGGTTTGCACAATGGGAAAAACGTCCGAGCTAAGGCTTCCTCATCATCCTAAGGCTTTCTTAATCCAAGCCAACATTAATATTTACCTCAGCCATGGCAGGCAGCAGCTTTTCATGAGACTATACATTCATAAAATTCTGCATAAGTTACCCAAAGCTTTATTCAGTAGAAACTTAAGGAAATAATGTACTCCACTGAAGTCAATGGCAAATATTATTCTTGGTATATTGTAACTTAATATATCATCCTAGGAAACAACAACATTAGAAGTGCTTTTGCTTTCTCAAGTACTTGATGTGGAATTCTTACTAACATTTGCATTTTTCTCTGTATGTGTAATTTAGTGTATCAGCTGAAAGCCACACTCTCACGCATACAAAGATGCACACACACACACGCACACACATATACACACACACATTTATATATATATATATATATATATATATATATATATATATATATATATTACATACTGCATTTTTACATGTATATATATATATATATATATATATATATATATATATATATTTGTGTGTGTGTGTGTTTGTGTGTGTATATAAAACAGACCTGTTTCTATTATATTATCCCCACTTTCTACACTCTTCCCTTTTTCTTCCCAAAATGCTTTCCCTATTCTATATTAATGAGGTAACTGCTCAGTATTCACACCACTGTCTAACTATAGATAGAACTGAGAAATATCAACTACTGACACTATGAAAGAATTGACTGTACTTATATCCCATCTCTATGAGTGAAAGAATGTATCATATTGTTTATACATTGGATGCTTCTGTGTAGTTTAAGGCTGAGATGTCTATTTCTCTACACAAACCTGGAACAACTTTTCCTGTATTAAGCCAAGATGTTGTAATATGTCTGTATATGATGGTCTGTACTTGGAGCCTTTCTCCCCGAGCCTCTGCTGAAAACTGGTTCTTTTTGACCCAGACAGACTATCCCAATAAACAAATGTCATATTAAAAAAAAAATATATATATATATATATGTATATATATATATATGTATGTGTATATATATATATATATATATATATATATATATATATATATATATATATATTGCTTCCCAATTTCCTCCAAGAAGCAGACAATGATTTGTTATTAATTGGCTTCCAGTGTCTCATAAGGCAAATTCTAGAACTGCATGGCTATCGCAGTATAATCCTGAAATTCTTTCCATCTTACACACAAAAATAAAATACTACTTTGCCACTGGAGTCAGCCTTAGATGCGTTGCTGTCTGGCCCACACTGTCTTAACTGGCAATTCCCACTACTTGGTTGTTGCTAGAATATATTAAGAAAGCCTTTGTCTCACTCATATGCAAGCAGGCATTTTGTCACTCAACTGAAAGTATATTTTGATCTATTAAGCAAGCTTCTATTTAGTTTCTGTCTTATTAGTTAATTAAGTCAGAAACCTTTGCCCCAGTCACACATGGCTGATGTTTTGATTCTTCACAGAAGTCAATCTTTCCTTAATTTACAAGAGAAGAAAAGTTCCTATTAGCTCATCAGATGCACTATTTAGATGTTTATGCTTTACAATTATGAAATCAATTTATATGCTAGGATTACAAATTCTGGAGAAAGATTATTCCAGTTTTTTTGCAAATTTTACCAACTCATCTAGTGAGTGGTTAAAAAATTAACTGTAGTTTATACAAATGCAATGATTCCATATGGAAATCTGTATAAATTTCTACATAAATTCTGAATATATATATATATATATATATATATATATATATATATATATATATATATATATATATATATATCCATATAAGGAAATGACCTATATTATTATGCAAGTTATTTTTATTTATTTTTACTTTGGTTAGTACTTGTAGTTTACCCTATGCAAAAGTTTACACACACACACACACACACACACACACACACACACACACACACACACACACACACACACACACACACATACATGCACATACACACACACACACACACACACACACACACACACACACATATCTGAATGGGATCATTCTTTCCTTTTTATCAACGACTTTCTGCAGTACTTTATGAGATACCATCATATTCTGAATGCAGAATGGTAATGATTTCAATCTTCAACCTCCTCATATTGGTAATAATCAGAGTTGATATATTATCATTTTCTTCCTGGCAGCAGTTGGCTTCTCCAATATACCAAAATAAATTAGCCTAGTAATGATTGCAGTCCTTTGCTTTATAAATACTATATCACCACTGTGAAGGCTATCAGCCTAGCCAGATAGAATTTTGGAGATAATTCTGTCATCTGTAAATATTAAATGTAACAACAGTACACTCTGCTGGCAGAAAGCTGATCAAGTAAAGCATGTTGTGAGCCTTTGATTTAAAGTCGGCTCCAGCCCATCTAGATGAAGACATTCTTTCTGTTGTTTTAACCAAGAGTTAAATTGCTAGATTTAAACATGCAAATGTATTTTTATTGCTCTGCTTCCTGACCAGCTGCAAGATAACAAAAGGAGATGTTAAGAATGTAAATGTAGTTTCTGTTAGCCTGGGAACCCAGGGAAATGTGAAAAATTATGTAATGTGAACCAGGAATGTGATTTTAAAAACAGAGAGAATCAGAGAGAATTAAGCATTTTTGTCTTGACCATTCAATTCATCAGCACTGCCTGTGTTCTACATGTAAGTTATTTTAGAAGTGTGTTTTCTCTTAGAAATAGGTAGAAATTAGAAAGATTAGACTGTGTTTTTTGTGATGTCAGAAATATACTACTGAATTATTTTAAGTATTTCTCTGTGATCTCTAAACTCTTGACTAGCACTGTGTAGTATGAAGTATTGTCTTGTACTTTTCTTATTTATTATTAAATATTTTAAAACCTTTTAACTGTGGCTGTTTTGTGTAGAGATAAGTTAAGCTCTAAGAGTGCATTGCATGCATATAAGGATCCTGTACCAAGTCACTCTAATAAGCCTTGACTGATTAGTTATACTACCAATTGGGTAATAATATTGCACAGTAATAATTGTACACCCTTTTAAGGGCCTTTGAGTAGCTGATAAATATTAGCTGGGTGGTGGCAGTGATTTCTACCATATAGTCTGGGTAAAAGGGGCACAGCTGGAGAACCTGCGCCAGCCTTCCCCATAAGTGTCTGTGTGGTTGTATCAACTCTTATTTCAAAGTGCGTGTGTGTCAGCTACCTGGGCAGAGACACAAAGCACTGGTTGGACAGAGAGGGTGCTGGAGATTTTAGCTTGCTCAGCTGGCTGAGATCTGGACCCTATAGCTGTACCAGTGGGAAGTCTTATTGGGGACCTGGAGAGCAAGGGAGTGACCAGCTCCGGACTGACTGTGATCTCTGTGTGCTCTTAAGGGAAACTGCACTTTACTGTGTGTATTTGTTCTCCTGACGCCCCTCACTGGTGTTAGTGATGAGGATTGAGGCTCCTTGATTGCTGGGCCAGGTCATGGGCGTCACAACCACCTATATTCCTGTTCCATCATCCCAATCAGAAAGAGCAATTATCATGCATTCTACAATGTGACTGCATTCCAAGAATAAGAAGTAGTAACACTGGCTCTGGACACCAAGCAGTGATGAATAACATGTCTATCAAAACTACCATGAGTGATGTTTAAACATCTGGGCAGTATGCAGACCCACTGGACACATCCAGAATGCCTGTGTCAGATATCATAGTGCACATCCCTCGTATGTGTGATGTCTGTAAGATTCATTTTTTAAAAAGACGTTCTCAAGGGTAACTTGCTAGTGATGCATGCTATCCCAGTGCTATGTCTACAGGATTATGTGAGTTTACATTGAAAACACAAATTATAAAACATAGCAAAACCAGAATGAAACAAAAGTGCAATGCTTCAAATGTTAACCAGTTGGAATGGAAACCACTTAAAACATAAATATAAAACACTTTACAAGCTCTTCCAAAATATCCAGGAAATTGCAATTTTGTGTAGCTAAGAAAAAGAAGCCACTACATGGACAATACCTGCAAAATATTAAACATGTCATAATCTCCTTAATCTGATGTCCATGATTTACTTTACAAATCAGAACAGCTAAACTTTTTAAAGAAAAACAAGTGCTTATATGTAGGGTCTCACTCCTCCACACCCCCATTACTGGGGATATAGCCCTCCATATCTACTTTACTTAAATTTGCTAACTCTACTGTCACATAGCCAGAACCACATGTAAACACTGTTTAAGTGCTATTGTTAAATCAGCAAAATGTCCAGTAACATAAACCCTTTAAAACTGTCTGCTAAAACAAACCCTTCAAAAATGTATATTTCAGAAAGACAAAGGATTCTGGCTGTAGGCTTCTGTATGCATGCATTACCATCACAAGCTGAGGAGCTGCACATCAGATGACCTGGATGAAACAGTTTACTGTTTATTTTTAAAACAGCATTCATTTTATGCTGTGAGCTCTCCCAAGCCTTTATCAAAGTGGAGGGAAGTCACTTTATTGTTTTTAATTATTCAGACAACTGCTTCTTGATCTAGAAACATCTATGATCAATGATACAGTGTGTTTTCTTTTTGCTAACCTGGGTGAAACAGTTTAGCATTTACTTTTAAAGACAACATTCATTTTATTTGTGAGCTCTTCCACATCTTTATTAAGATACAGGGAATGAACTTCATTGTTTTTTTTTTTTAATTATTCAGTGAACTGCTTATTGGCTGAAGCAGGATAGTTAAGGGGACACTCTATAATTGGAGTACATGCAAAGATACACAAGGAAATTGGGATATATGTATTTCTTTTTGTTTCTCTATCTGCTATGTTTGTTTTACTCTGGTGGTTAACTATAGCATCTCATTGCTAGACTATGTTGCATTTAATAATAATGATTGTTTTCATCTTCATAAATAAATATTGTATTTCACTTTTGGAGCTTTTCTCCCCGTGTCTCCACTGAAAATGAGCCACTCAGCTCAGTCGGACTAACCCAGACAACAAAAGTAAAATAAACAAATAAGGTAACTTTATATCTGAATAATTTTATTTTCTTTAGCTGTTCTGTTATATAATTAATTATCAAGCACTCACAGAGTACATTAATTCATTTTACCCTTTAATAATATTAAAATTTTTCTTGTCCAACAATTTAGTTCTTATAATGGATACGTTTAATGAATTTCAACTTAATGACCTAATAATGGTTATGGTGTGTTTTTACTTAATAGTTGGGTTCAAGACTTGTGATCCTATGTTAACTTTAATAAATTAAATGCGGTTTCACATATTTTGGATGGTAAGTCGCGTCCATCCAATTTATTAACTCAGAAGGAGCTGGAAATCTGATTAAATACCATTTGTGGTTTTCAATCTTCCTGGAAGGAGCTTTGGCAGTTTTCTCTGATAATAAAGTTATTGCCTTCCCCATATCCATCCTACTTAACAGAACCATTAATGAAGGAAATATTCCAGACATCTGGAAAATCTCCCACATCATCCCCCTACATAAAGGTGGTAAATCCTACGACTACTCTAATTATAGACCAATAGCTCTACTATCACCTCTAGCTAAAGTCATGGAAAAGTGCATTCACCACCAGCTACTAAACCACCTAACTAAACATGACATACTGGCTAAGTGCCAGCATGGCTTTAGGCCATTTCATAGTACTACCACCGCTCTACTATCTTTCACTGACTCCATTTATAAGAATCGTAATAACAACATCCTCTCTTCTGCTCTCTTCATCGACCTTTCAAAGGCTTTTGATATGGTTAATCATCCACTGCTTATAAATACTCTTGAACTTCTTGCTGTAGATACCCCAGCTATACAATGGTTCAAATCTTACCTTAACAATAGGCAACAGGCAGTTCTCTGGGAAAATAAACTTTCATCCCACCTGCCAGTCACTCTTGGAGTCCCCCAGGGCTCCATTTTAGGACCTCTTCTTTTTTCACTATTCATCAACGGCCTTCATGTAGCAGTCCCTGAAGCTACCTGTATTCAATATGCTGATGATTCCACACTTATATGTTCTGTCAACTCCACTTCTGATCTACACTCTCTAGCTCAAAAAGTATTCAACTCAGTAGAAGACTGGTTCCAGAAATGCTGTCCCCTTTTAAACGCCAAAAAAAACAAGCTTCTACTTTTCACACCTACCAATAGGTCCTCTCCCATAAACTTCTCTATTAAATCTAACAATGGTACCCTCATCTTTCCCGATCCTACTACCAAACTATTAGGAGTTACAATTGACAACAACCTCAACTTCGATAACCATATAAATAACACCATTCAAACAGTGAACAAAAAAATGGGCTCCTTATATCGAATCAAACCCTTCTTAACTCCCATAGCTAGAACCACTATTGCCCACTCTCACTTAGTCTCAACTCTTCTCTATGCTTCTCCTATTTATACTAATCTAAAGAAAAATAATCTTCTCAAATAATATTGCCAGATTTGCCACTGGAAATGCATTTCGAACACACCACTGTCTGAATCTAAAGCAGCTAGACTGGCTTGAATTCCCTAACGTGCTAACTTATTCCCAACTCTCCATTGCTCATAAAATCTTTTACCAACCAAATAGTACTCCAATACTTGCTAACCTCATTACCCCTTATAATAATCTTAATTCCCTACGCTCTTTAAGCAAACTACGTGCTAGCACAAGTAAGTCCAATAACTTGTCAGGCGACAGCCTATTCTCCAATACTGCTGGGAAACACTGGAACCTTCTGCCTACCGACCTAACACTACTACCTTCACTGTCACTCTTTAAGCAAAAACTCAAAAGTCACCTAAAATCACTCTGGTTATGCCCTTGCACTAACCCAGATTAATCTACTACCTATCCTTTTTTTATCTTCTTACTGCCTATGGATACATAATCATACTCTACATACCCATCTGTATGCTAAAATCTGGTCACTGTAAAACTTATATAACCACAAGTATTTATGTTAACTACAATGAACTGTAGTGTATCTTCACATATCATACGATTACATGACTGATATATGACTTTATACTCACCTTTTTAGTATTGTACTTTTTAATAACCTTCTTCTTTATTCCAAATACTTATTATTTTATTTGTTATACAATTGTATATTTCATTTTGTGCTATGTTGGAGCTTTTCTCCCCGGGCCTCTACTGAAAATGAAAATATATCTAGTTGGACTAGCCCGGTCAACAAATGTAAAATAAAATAAATAAATAAATAAATAAAATAGTGTTTTAAGAAGTAAATGGGCTAATAATCTACATAATGAATCAACTAAAGCATCAAATAATATTACGGACGTTGACTTACAACATCCATTTAACAGGTCTGATCAAGTAATTAATATAAATTTCTGTTGTGATAATAAATCAGTAAAACAAATTGTTTTGAAATTGCCTGAATTAAAGACTAGTCATTTAAGAAAGTGAAACAAGAAAAACAATGAATGTAATATTAAAGTTGTAACTAAAGTTAGGAGCTCTACTAAGATGAATTAAAATATTAAAGCTTCATTGACAGGAGTTATGAAAAGGAAAGTTTTAGGTATACAATGTTCAACTTCTCATATTTCTCATGACATGCACAAGAGGAATATATTAATCAAGTTGAATTATGTAATGAAGCTGAGTCTTCTTCTAATGATGAATTAAATAACATACAATCTATTGATTCTTCTATTGTAACTGATGTAAGTTCTGATTTAATTCCTTCAATCCCAAAATCATCTGTAATTATAACTGCTGATGGTCCTATTTCATCTACTGCTATAGATCCGCCTATCTTAGATCAATTTAATACTCAGGACAATATCTCAGGAAATTCTACAATGTAGTTGAATGATTTTACTCACCCTCCAACATCAGTTTTAAATCCCAAAATTGTTGTGCTGAATAAGGATATTAGCAAGGTTATTGATAAGCCTATTCCTGACACTGCTGAAGTAAATGACAATGAAAAATGTAAAAGAAGGATATTAGGGAGAAGATTACCTAATTGTTTAGACAATAATAATATAATAATAATAATATCTTGAAATTCGTTACTGATGTTATTACTAAGGTTATTGAAGCTGTCATGCAATCACGGGTCTACTTTAAATGCTCGAAAGCTGAAAAACCTGAATGCAAATAGCACGACACGTAAAGAGCAAACTGCAAATATGTCAAAAGAACGAAACCACGAAAGTGGAAATATCAAATTTGTATAGTTGGCCCATCTGTGGTATAGCTGCGTAAGGTAAGTGTGTGATAGTTACGGACCTTAGGGTTAGGGAGGGGTTAAAGTAAGTGCATAGGTAGGTAGTGTATGTAAGGTTTTGTGTAGGTAATGTATGTAAGGTTTACTGTATGGTTTTGTTAAGTGTATGTGTGTGGTACAGTTAGTTTGTTTATAGCTCTGTAGGGGATGTGTGCGGTAGTTACGGAGCTTAGGGTTAGGGAGGGGTTAAGGACAGTGCATAGATAGTTGTGTATGTGGGGTTTAGTGTAGGGTTAGCAGTAGGGTTTTGGTGCTTTAATTTAGGGTCAGAAGTAGGGTTTTGGTTAGTGTATGTATGTGTTTTTTTATTGTGTTTGGGTAGGTAGTGTGTTGCGGGTGGTGGGTTAGCCGACTATGACAATTCAAGGTTTTAAATTTCGTGCTTTAGTACGTTTGACGTATTTGCGTTTTGCTCTTTATGTGTCACACTATTTGGATTCGGGTTTTTTATGTTTCGAGCGCATAAAGTAGACCCTGCAATCATTACTAGGCTAATTTTGGTATGTTGGAGAAGCCAACAGCTGCCAGGAAGAGAGTTAGATCTATCTTTTTACAGTGTTGGACAAACAGTTTGAAAACTACTACACTTAATTACATGAAAAAACTTTACTAGAGGCTGTTTAAATAATAGAAACTAATCACATTAAGGTGGTGTTGGGTGAAAGTACTCACAGTCCTAAATGAAATGTTTACCTTAACACTAAGGCTTTGTTATTTAATAGCTGGATAAGACTCTTATACACTACTTAAATTTAACTCTCATTACATATTGATAAGAATTCTCTGGTGACTACCATGTTTTCCAGGGACAGTTTACACTTAAGTCCTTAAGGGTCCAGTCTTGTTTACAGTAAATTAATGTCAGTATTAAATCAAACCCCTGTGCCACTCTAGGAAATACTCACATAATAATTCTTTGAAGGTGTATTATTGTAATGCAAGGAGTATGGGGAACGAATATCCTAACTTGCTGTTACTTGTAAAGCAAGGGAATATTGATATCATTGTCATCACTGACCCATGGGAATCAACCACGTTAACTTTTCCTGGGTATACAAAGATCGATTGTGATGAGGTATTAATATTATAAAATGTGGTTTATTATGTAGACTTGTTGCAATCAATACACATTTTGAAACTGGATTAAATTTTTATTCACATGTTGTTCAGAGTGCTTTGAGATTCATTTGTCCCTATAGAAAACAATCAATTAATTATTTAACCCATAAATTCATTGAATTTCTTGAGTCACATTTATTGCATAGCTTTGTCATTTTACTTGGTGATATGAGTTATCCTTAGATTAATTAGTTGGAAATCAAAGTCTAAAGCAACCATACTAGAAGTAGTAAATATAGTAACAGAGATAAAAGATCTGGAAGTGGGATCTTTAGAAAAGAGTGGGAGCAAATTATTTAGAAAAATGGGATTTTTGGGAACAATACATGCTGAATAATGTTTTGGAGAAGGAATGAGGTTTAAGGAAAGGTTGGGACTGAATGAATTATCTAATGTTCCATCGACAATGACTCTTAGATGATTATAGATGACTTTTAATGTTTGCAACTGAAAATATGTCAACATGGTTTGTTTTCATTCATATAAATGAATGATTGCCTATGACATAAGTGATAATTCATTAAAGAAGTTTGTTGTTTAAAAAAAAAGACTTATCTCCAGATATTTTTTCAGGAAGTGTCCACTGAAAGAAATGGACTCTGTCAAGTAAAACTCTCTGGGCTAACAAACATACACTTGTACATACATACATACATAAAGAAATAATCCAATCACCCATATAGCTTCACTCCTCAAAACATCCTCTGTTTTGTCAGTAGGGCTATAATGTTAACCAGTTCACTGTCAATCTCAGCCACCAACTAAAAAAGAAGGAAGGAAGGTAATTGGCTGGACGTTTGGGTATTTATTCGTTTATACCCTGTGGTGAAGCAGCAGAAGGCTGTATGAGTAAGGGAAAGAGTATGTCAGTTATCAAGATTTTATACAAAAGTAAAGGACTTGGAACTCTGGATGTGACACCACTGCACAGAATGTTAGACTAGGCCTGGTATATACCCCATGATACCCAGTGATACTTGGTGTGTGTTTTAATTGGTTACCTTAATAACAAACATACTGACCATATATAAATTGATTTTGTTTCTTCTACAAAAGCACTTTCACCCTTAAACAAGATTTGATTTTCTTTTGTTATGAAGCTGTTCTACAGTGTCTCATACCTGAATATCCATGTATCATTTCTTAGTGTTCCAAGATTTGGTCAAATGGTACAAGAGCCAACAGGTGTTTATTCCTCCTCAAAGAACATAGTGAATAACCATGACTACAGCAGCTATTGCTTGCAATCCCTTTTAAAGCAATGTATGAAGCAATGACATTAAAAATAACTATGTAATAAACGATTGCTGTGAGATCAAATTAATCATGAAAACACCAGACCAGAGCAGGTGCAGAAAAATATTGCTTCCTAAACCGTATTAAACTTTGAATCAAGAACATTTTTGTACAGGTTTCATGAACTGTAATGTCATGATTGCAGAGCATTGTCAATTCTTAGGAGAAAAAAGTGAAGTCTATCTGTAATAGAGAATCGCTATATGATAACAGTCATAACCCCAAATAGTTACTTGAGGTATGTACATTTTTGTGGAATGTAACAAGCATGATTTGTTCATATTTCATTAATTTGTGTTTTCTGTGTCAGTTTGCAGATTCATTCAATTTTAATGCTCATAAGTGGCTCTTAGTGAACTTTGACTGTTCCGCTATGTGGTAAGTTATATAGATTTAAATTCTTATTTATAGCTAATCAATTACTTTTGTAGTTTGACTGGTTTGCCTTAAGAATATAACCTATTGTTCTTTGTGGAAGCAAACTTGGTTTATATCCTTTTACTTTCTCTGGATTACTTTCAGTATAATAATATGCTAGCTAATTAGCTCTTTTTAAAAGTTACAATGATTCTTGCTGCTATAGCTAGATTTTGTTATTCTAAAGGTAACATTGAAGTTAGAGCATAGATGTGTAAGTGCCCCCACCACATATTCAAGGATTTATTGTTGGCAGCTGTGAAGGTGATAACAAAAAGCATTGACTGAGTCACATTTAATATGTGTGTGTGTGTGTGTGTGTGTGTGTGTGTGTGTGTGTGTGTGTGTGTGTGTGTGTGTGTGTGTGTGTGTGTGTGTGTGCATGCGTGCGTGCGTGCGTGTGTGTGTGTGTGTGTGTGTGTGTGTGTGTGTGTGTGCTTCATTTCTTTTTTTTAATTAATGTGTATTAAGTGGGAAAATATACACAGCAGGACACCATTTCAGAGTTACACAGGAACAGAAGCAACAAGTTCTGAGGTAGAAAATGCATTGTAAAAAGAGTGGGAAAACACATCCAAACAAGTACTACAAAAGACTGCACAAAATATATTAGTGGTGGTAGTGGCAATAAACTTATAGTTTAATCTTAAAAATCTTGAATATAATGTGTTGTGTTCCATTATAAATGCTGTTTTTGCAACAGTAAATATTCTATGTCCAGGAAAGTTCCAGTGCAACAAATTATCTATGTGGGTAAACTAGCTACATTCATTTTACATTCTGCATGCCATTTTCACTGGGCAGGATTCAAAAACAATCTACAGCAATCGTAAGGTGTTATACCAAAGTTGTAGCATTTGTAAACTTTTAAAAGGCACACTTCAAGCACTGTATACAAATGAAAGTAATATGAAAATAAGTGCAAAGGCCCATTGTTAGGCATGAGATTTTCTGACTTTATAAGGTGATGCTGCACTTTTCTAAACTGGAACTTAAACCTGTGAGGCCACACACAATCAGAAAATGAAAGGGAAAATGATTATTTTCCGGGCACTATTGGCTATGCAGGTAACCATCCTGACTGCCTTTATGGGTGCTGTTACCAGCTGCTGTCCATCCCGCAGTAAGTAGACAGCCACAAACACAGTGTCATTGGCTCTGGCTACACCAGCTCTCTGACCCGTGGATTATTGACAGATTGCACCTAAGTATGGAGGATGTTTTGGATGTGTGTGATATTTGTGTGGCATACATGGGTCTACACAGGGAGAAGGGAAACATAATCCCACTGGAAACAAATGTTTGCCTATCATTGGCCATAGTACACTGATATCTAGAATATTCCAGCATCACAGGGGGACACAGTAAGAATGACAGTACCATAGCCAAGTTAGAGTGAAGGTAGTGGCTGCTCCAGGCACAAGCTGTTAGAGGGCAATTGGATGTGCACACAGTGCCGGCATTCATTTGAGCAGTGCTGGCTGATAATGTGCCTTCTGCTTAAATGAGTACCTTTACTCACTGCTGCTTAAATGAGCATCATTAAATGTTAGCAACTAGGAGTTTACTGCTACAGTTTTGCAGTTCACTTTATTTGCTCCTCCGCTTGTGACAGGACTTTTTTTATGGTTATGGTACTCAACTTTGGGTTGGGGGTAGTTTAGGAACTTCCCAGAGTGCCAGTTGACCTACTGTGGACGTTTCCAAAGTGCGCGTGATTATTACATAATATTTAATAGTATTGGGAATAAGAAGAGTAATGGAGTCGGAACAGCTTGTGTACATAGTATCCATAAACTTAGCATACCTCGTCTGTTGTGTGTGAAATGCTGAAGTGGTCAATGCAGCATACAAAGCAACAAGGCCTAAATATATGTAAGTCATTATTTTTATAGAGACTGCCACAGCTACATACTCCTTTGTGCACACCTCTGTGGTATGTGTAGTTTTGCACACAGCTTTATTGCTAAAACTGTGTGATTTTGTATTTTCTAGAATGCCTTCTCCTCAGTGTCTCCAAAATGGCAATTTTCTTGATGCTGAAATGATATTCTCCCAGAGGTCCTTAGACAATATGGCTTCACATTCGTAGGGTATGCATGGGAGCTGATGGATGGGTGTCAAGGGGTCATACTGAGTGCCTATGGGAGGGTATTATCTGTTCTTTTTGAGAGGAGCAAGGTGAAGGGCATTAATTAATCATGCTACTCCTCAGCTTACTATATGCCATAATAACATTCAGAACAAAAGTAAACACAACCCTAAAACATTCTGATCAGTTATTAAAGAAGTCTTACCTCTTAGCCAAAAATTTAAACCTAACTCCTCTCCCAATAACTCACTACTCGAAACTGCAATATAATTAACTCATATTTCATAGGTAGAATAGCTTCCCTAACCAAGGATTCCCAAGCATCTAATCCCAACCCTGCCCAACAGCCACTTATCACTACATCCACTTTCACCTTCAAACCTGTGCCCACATCCTGTATAAAACTACTTTTAAACAAACATAAACAATGCTCTTCTTCAACTAATGACTATTCTGTCTCAATCCTTATAAATAGGTCATTTCAGGAGTCCCACATTATCTCCCTCCCTGGAAAAAATCACACATAACCCCTCTAAACAAAGGAGGAAATTCAACAGACATCACTAGCTGTAGGCCTATAGCAATCTTATCCCCTCTGTCCAAAGTACTTGAAAAATCTATTCAAAAACAACTGCTAAACTATCTCCCCTACACATCACAGCTTGCATCTTTCCCATAGCAGTAACACTGTACTTCCAACCTTTATAGGTACTGTCAATATAGCAGAATGGCAAACTAATCTCCAACTTTTTTCTAGACTTATCTAAGGCCTTCAGTACAGTTTGTCACAATAAACTACTGCTTCAGATGCCCTCACTAGGTCTATTTCAGCCCACCCTTCTGTGGTTCTACTTCTCCAGTTAGTGTTGTTCAGTAAAATAGTACTCCTCCCTCTCTCTCCATACCTCATAGTCACCACCGGTGTATCACAAGGCTGTATTCTCTGTCCCCTCCTCCTTAAAGGAAACTCCACCTTAGAACTCAAAACATTTTTTTTTTCATTGTATTGTATCTTTATTTTCTGGGCTATTTTAATGCCTCAGGATCACTCCAAGTGCTTCTTTTACAATTTTAATGTGTTTCCCACAAAATGGCAGCTGATAGGGTATGCCTTGGTAACGTAATCTTTTTTCTTGCTTTCATTGTTTCTTCCCAGAATATATTTCAAGTCCTCTTCGTATGAGGCATGCTATACATAAGGAAGTGGTATTGTTTTCTTATGCCATTAAGACAGAATAGCTGGAATGTGAAGCACTGTCATCTGACACACTTTCTGTAACAGAGCTACTTCTATGTTTCCTTGAATGAATCTCATTTGTGTGTCTGATGGACCTTCTTGCATGCTATAAATAGCTGTTAGCTACTTCCAGCAAAAGAAACTAGGTAAATTGCAGACTTTTTAAATGTATTCTTTTGTAGTTCTCAAGGAATTGACAAACCTTCCCCCCACACTCTCATCCTGAGATGTGAAAACTCTCACCGTGGTAAATTATCCTTGCTGTATCATGTACAGCTGACAACTAATACTGGAAAGGACTCCATACTAAGTCTATATGCTACTTCCCAGTGCCTTCAGTGGGAAGACTTTTGTCTCTCATGAATGATGCAGAATTAAAACATGCTTTACTAGTTCCTTAATTACTTCTGTCATGTTAAAACCCCCTGCCATTTTTTTCCTGTTTTGTATTTATTTATACTTTTTTAACCAGGAAAGTGAACTGGTCCCAGGACCCTTTTCAGCAACAACCCAGGCTACTTTGGCAAAGATAATAACAAGTAATAAATGTACTTAGCAATACAAAGAAAATAAATACTGCCATAAAGACATTTGAAAAAGACTGCATGTACAGCACATAGCCAAGGTGTGACAGTGCATAAGTAAAACATTAAACAACATTTACTAGAATATATACATTAATAATGCTTAACTCTACTATATTAACTTTATTACCCTGATATTGGGTGATTTTAATTACCCAAACATTAACGGTGAGAACTACTCGAGTACTAACTCCCTTGTGGAAACAGTAGAATCAGCAGAGAATCAGTCCACGCCAAAAAAAGTATTTCAGAACCGTTTATTAAGTGCTTTCGTCAGCACCGTCACCTGACTTCTTCAGAATCAATGCATCACTAAACATTGAGATATTCATAGTGAAAAACTGTCACATGACAATACTTGGACTTTTGACACAAAACACAAAACAAACTATGTTAAGTTAGTTAACATCAATACATGCCATTTCATGCTTCATAATAAGCACTATAAAAAATGTTGATATATATAAATATACGGTTAAATAGACAAACCTTCCATAATGGTTTTAAAAATCATTAACACACTCCCCCTCTTTTAAACTCATCCTAGTGCTTAAATCAGCCAAAAAAGAGCGTAATTTCAGAAAACTACTAATACTAACACTATCATTGAGGCCGGGTGGGTTGGTGGCATTCAATTTAATTTGCCACCATAATTCTTTAAAATTAAGTATTTCCTCCCATGGGCCACCCCATGGATCTGGTGTAACTTTTTCTACAACTAAAAACTTAAAATTGTGACTGGGATGTTGCAACACATGTTTGTATAGGGCACTATTAGGGCTAGCAATTCTTATATCCCAAATGTGTTCATAAACCCTATCCTTAAAACTCCTCTTGGTTTTACCAATGTAAAACCCAGTACATTGACAACAAACAGCGGCACATACCACTCCCTTTGTAACACTTGAGTAGTTCCCTTGTGCATAGACCTTTATTCCATTGATAAATATCTTGTCCACTGAATGGATATAGATACACTGTGCACAAAAACCACAGGCATGAGTACCCCTACCATGCCAAACTTCAACATTTTTTGTACTCTGCAGTAATTCCTTAAAAGTCTTACCCCTTCTAAAAAATACACTAGGGAATGCCCCTAACTTGTCAATAATACCCCCTTGGCTCCTAAATATAATCCAATTCTTCCTCACTACATCAGGAATGGCAGTGTGGCCAATGGAAAAACTTGTTACAAAAGAGGATCTGGAAAATTATACATGTTTCTGTTTGTCAACCTCATTATGCATGACAAAATTGCCTTGACTACTCTGAGGGCAAAAGGTCTCACTCAAGAGTGGGCTAAATACCCCTAATGCCCTCTTGTTGGTAACTTCGTCCCAGACTCTCTTAATAAGCTTAATCGGATAGTCCCTTGCTATTAACATTTCTTCCAAAATTTTACTATGAACTTGATAGCCCACCTCCCTACTTACCATAAGTGAAATATGGACAAATTGTCCTTTTACAAGGCCCTTCTTAACATGATCTGGGTGGCAACTAGTGTAATGTAGTAAACTATTGCTATATGTGGGCTTTCTATATAGATTACTAACCAAACACTTATTTTCAGAATCTTTAATAACAAGGACATCCAGATAATTCATACTGTCCTTATTATAATTATAGAAAAATTTAAGAAAGCCTGTAGTGCTATTAATGAAGTCTAGAAATTCCTTCACGTCATTCTCATCTCCCTTCCATACAAAAAACAAGTCATTAATATATCTCAGATATAAATTCCATGATCCTACAAAATTGGAATTAAAAAGAAATTTCCGTTCCCACATTACCATTATGATATTTGTAAAAATGGGGGCACAACATGCCCCTATAGCTACCCCTGTTAATTGTTTGAAAAACTGTCCTTCAAAAAATATAAAATTATGTTTAAGAACTAGCTTCATCAGGGTGACTAATACTCCAACATCACTATTACTAAGCTATGTTAGTATTAGATCACACCTAAAGAAAAGAAAATACCATTAATAGGTGACCTTATAGTATTAAATGTGAATTCCAGGTAAAATGATATGAATTATCAGGACGTTGATATACATATATTTTGAACAAGCCATATGTACATATATCTTTATTGCAGAAGGATAGGCCATTCTGGTTTGTATATTTGTAATATGCCCTTGACATAATATTATTATTGTGGATACATATCTGACTGGTGACCCTAATTACTTACATGTCTTATATATGATATGATTTTCTATTTTGCCTCCCTTCCATCACAGGCCTTCTAAGCATTCTGAATTGATTACCTCCTTTATTTTCTGGGTAATATTAAGGAAAGGAATGTATTTCTTTCATATACAGCTTTCCAATTTGCTCTTCATCATATGGTTAAAATATTTGGTATTTCTGGCGCCTATATATACATTATACACATTGCACTTTAGTATTTTCTGATTTTACTTATCTATAATTCTTGTTATATATATATATTAATTATAAATTATATATTATTATTATATATTTATAATTTTTTGTGCATGCATAGCACATATACATTTAATAGATAACTAATTAATCCATAGTTGTTGTTTTTATATTTTATTTCATTTTACATATTAGTATTCAGATATATATTTATATTTTTTGATTTTTAAATAGGTAATGTTTATATGTAATAGCATACTGATTTAATATATAATATCAAACACAGACGCTCTATATATGAAAAATGCTTTTGACAGCTTGTTGTTATTCCGTCATGAATTTGGTCTTTTTACATTTTTGAAATAATGAACACTATTGCACTCAGCGGATTATGTTATGAGAAACAGGAAGTTCCAACATATAATCGCTATGGTATTCACTTCTAAATGAAGGCTATGGATGAATTTTACTGAAATAATATGAACACTGTGACCTTTATTACTTTTATTGGGAGTAAAATAGTGAACATTGTATTCCAATATCAACGAAATGGGTTGTTTTTAAAATATGTGATTCTTTTCAAAATATGTGTTTTTAAACTGTGATTTTAAAGTTTACTTTAGTGATTTAATACTGTTTAATACTGTTTTATCACTTAAGATATACATATACATATATACCTTTAAATAGCTTTGACTCTAAGAACTTAATGATCTAATTGACCATTTAATTGATTCATTAAGAGTTGCTATTCAAGATATAAAAAGGAATGATTCATTGTTTTATTTTATACTTGTCTGATGAAGCGTGCATTGGAGGCACGCGAAAGCGCTTACTTTTCTTGATTTCAAATGAATTAAAGCTTCTACAAATATTCGTGGTGTTGGTCTAACTTCTATATTTCACTATTACTAAACCTTTTGGAGTCAAATAGGTATTCCTCGAACCATTCAAGACCCAATGTATGCGGAATAACATTAAACAAATTCACCACATCCACTGTTAAAAAAGAAACATCTTCTACTTCACCCAGTCCATTTAATCTTTTCAAGAAATGCCACGAATCAATACAAAGATGTTGCTCTTCTGTCAAAACTGACTTTAACCTGAAATCAATGTATTTACCTATGAAAAAAGTTTTACAGCGCGCTACACTAACTATAGGCCTCATAGGGGGGTCAAAAAGATTTTTATGAATCTTAGGGATACTGAAAATGTTCGATACCCTAGGGTGGTTGACACTCAAAAAATTATGTACCTCCATGTCAATTTGGCCTTGATCCATCAAATCCTTCAAGGCCAGATCTATTTGGTGATGGGAAACATTGACATAATTACGTGACACTTCCTCATAAAGTGTAACGTCCCATAACATCGTATTCATTCTATTATTATAATCAGTTTTCATCATTAAAACCACCCCTTCCCATTTATTGGGTTTCATCACCCTCAAAGTTTTGTCAGATATTAATTTATTCAATAACTTTCTTTCATTAACATTAAGATTCCACATACTATTGTCGACACTCATTTCTAATAATAGCTCTAAAATCAAAATCACAAAGAGTTTAAAACACACTTAACACACTAGGTAATGGGGGATTCCACATACTGCTTCTATGTAAATGTTTGTTAAAAAACGCTTCATTTCCAAACATTAAATGCAAATTAAGTTTTCTCACTAAAACTTTCAAATCTAAAATCAATTTAACCAAGTTGGCTCTAGCAGTAGGAACAAAATTAAAACCTTTGCTAAGTATCTCCGGCAAATTTACATCAAGCGGCTGCATAGAATAATTGTTATATTACTATGTGCTGTGTAGCCACTTGTATTAAAGTCGCTTAAGTTACTATTTATGTCATTAAAACATTCGAAATCAGACCATAAATTAATGTCCATGGGCTCACCAAAAGGTAGGCCAAAGTTTTTATTTAATTCCACCTGTTGGACTGTCTCGCTCCATTCCAAGATGTATCTCCTCGCTGGTACCTCCCCCGCTGCCGATTCCATTGAGGCCTGTATTGTGGTCTTCTTGTTTGGTTCCGTATCCTCTCTGACCTGCGTGGAGGATCCTGCCCTAAAGGGGTTTCATTGGTCGGTCACTCTTCAGCTCTTCCTGCAGAAACCTCTCCATGACCTCCTATTGGATCTTTAACAGTCTGTGTACTTTTGGTGGGTGGGGGTTTCAGATTGGCAGTACCAGCATGATATGCTGCTATGTCTCTTTGTAACATATAACAATGTAAAAATGATTACATGAGGTGGAAAGTTTCAAAGCCCACATGTTAAAGGATAACACTGCCCAAGCTGTAAAATCCTTTACTAATGCATTCTACGAGCACCTACAAGAATGCATGGATTGTGCTATCTCAAGCAAAACCAAGACTCTCTCCTCCAAGAAAAGGAAACCAGTCTGGTGGACCCCTGCCATAAACAAGCTATACAATAGAAGGAGGAAACTAGTGCAGAGAAAAGAAAAATACCAAGAAGGGAAGACATCCCTGATCAGTATCAGCAAAAAACTATGATCCCTCATAAAATCATCCAAGGCTAGCTTTGAAAGAAAAAATCACCAAGGACTCTAAGGATAACCACAATGCATTCTTTAGCTATGTCAAGAATCTAAGTGGCAATTCTCAGATTTGCTCAGAGTTAGTGCAGAATGGCACAAAATACACTGAATTTACCGAAATCGCCAACATCCTGGCAGACAGGTTCAGTGCAAACTTCATCCCCCCTCTCACCCCCAAAAGGGTCCATAACCATACCAAAAGAATGTAGTGCCCCTGCAATCACAGACACTCAGATTAAAACAGCCCTCTCCAAAGCCAAAAACACAGCATCAATGGGACCGGACGGTGTCCCAGACTGCATCCTACATGAGCTCAAAGATGAACTAACCCCTCACCTAAACACACTGTTAAAACTCAGCCTCTCCACAGGTTATGTGCCCATATAGTGGTGCACAGCAATGATTATTCCACTCCACAAAGGTGGAGCCACAAAAGACCCTGGGAACTATCGTCCTATAAGCTTTACTAGCTTGGTCTGCAAGGCTATGGAGTGCATCATCATGGATCTCATTAACAGAGACACTGGGAACCTCCAAACGCTGGACCCTACTCAGTTTGGCTTTGTTAAGGGCAGATCATGCCTCCTAAACCTAGTGGACTTCTTTGAGACAGTTACCAAAGCTATAGACAAGGGAAAGGTGGTCCACACAGCCTACCTAGACCTAGCAAAGGCCTTTGACACCATTCCCCATTCTGGTATTATAGACAAGCTCACCAGCCTGAACATAAACCCGGAGATCATGAGATGGGTTGCCAACTGGCTCACGGACAGAACCCACATTGTAAGAGTTGCGGGAGCTAGGTCTGACTCTAAACCAGTTACAAGTGGTGTTCCCCAGGGCTCAGTCCTAGGACCCCTCCTGTTCGGCATATACTTCCCAGAGGTACAGGTAAGTACAGGAGGTCTATGGCTGACCAAGTTTGGCGATGACTGCAAACTAGGGGCTATAATTGACTCTCCGGCTGACACAGACTTCCTCCAAAAAGGTCTCACTGAGACAGATACCTGGTGTCAAAACCATGGCCTCAAGATAAATGCCAAAAAGTGCATAGTCCTCCCCTTTGGAAAAAACAAAGTACCCACAAACTACCACATAGGTAGTAGCCCCCTAAATATGGAAGATGTAATAAGGGATCTGGGGACCCAAGTAGATAGTAATCTCTCCTTTGATAATCACATTGCCAAAATGGTTAGAAAATCCTTCTATGTGGCCCACCTAATCACAAAAGGGTTTGCTTCCAGATCAAAAGAGGTCATTGTGCCCCTCTACATATCACTCATCAGATCCATCATAGAGTACAATGGCCCATTTTGGGATGTACCTTACAAGACACCTGCAACAGCTGGAAAGACCACAG